>NC_056747.1:178371212-178473712 GCF_019279795.1 Protopterus annectens | reverse complement strand
TTCTTTTTCAAATATGAACCGAGTTACACCAAATCAGCAGGGTGTTAATACGGACAATGTACTGAACCCGGTCTCCAATATAGTAAGTAATTTAAAATTGCTTGATACTTACTTATTTAAACTTAAGAAAACTCAAACGGATATAGCGTACTTTACTGAATGCCTTAAACAGAAAATGATTCCAAAGGGTTTGCAGAGAACTCAGTATCCGACAGGTTTGGTGAGGGATTCTCCTTATCACAAAGAGCTTCTACAATTATTTGACCGGCACGGGTTCGAACTTTTAAATCTTATGATTAAGCATTATTCATTTTTAGCCAGTGATATTTCTGACTCAGTGCTAGAATTGGATAAAAAAGTTGTGGATGATGTCGCATTTATGAGATACAAATTCGAGTATACTAGAATTCTTTCAAGTATCAATCAACACATGCAGAAACTGCAAAATAATAAGTGTAAAAAGCTTGAGAGAGATTCTAAGGCGTATAGCCAAGGTTCAGCATATCCCCCACCTCCTCCTGCACATGTCTGGCAACGAAGGACTATTAATGACACAATTGTTAATTCAAATTTTCATCAAATTATAAATCAGAGTGAGAGTCAACCAACTGCTGAGTCTAATTATGATACGACTAATTCCTTGACTGATTCTGGGCTTCTTGAGTCTGAGGCACCTCCATTAAGGAGGAGTGAGAGACTTCAGAATGGTCCTCGTGTAATTTATAATAATAATTTTAGGTTGCAACATCAAACAGGTCCTACTGAAAGTCAGGATTTTCAGCAGGTGAACCATTCTGGTGCGAGACCAAAACAACAAAGGAACTTTTACAACAACAACTCCAAGCCCAGACCAACAAGGAACATGAAGTAATGTACAGAGAGGACTCTCGTGGTGAGGAAGTAATAGGCCTTACCGAGTATTCCTCCCAGTCCCGGACTGATTCATCTAATGAGTTATTTGAATTTAATGTCAGTTCAAACTTTTTAGAACTTGATGATAATTTTGGACTGGAGGTTAATACACTAGGTCCAACTGTTATTTTAAATGAAAATCAGGATTTTAAAGTTTTCAATTTTTCTTCTTGTTCTATTTCTCCTGAAATGGTTAATTTGTTTGCAAAAGGTTACATATATGTTCCCCAGCAGCGAATTGATGTAACTAAAATGATTGTAGAGCTCAAGTGTTATACAAGAAAATTAAACTTTCAGCTCCTATTTGGTAATAACACTGGTTTAGAAATAAGGCAACCACACCGCATCCCTAGTACGTTTAACCCCCCATTGCATCCTGTTGTTCAATCTTTTGAGGCTCTTTGCCAACTAGATTTTAGATCTTTAGCAAGACAGAAGGTACCTAATTGTGCTAAGTTTGCATATGACAATGATGAGCGTGATTTAATCAGGTTTTTACATACACAAAATATTCGGATATGTAAACCTGATAAAGGAGGAGGTTTAGTAGTGTTTGATGTGGATAATTGGATAATTATAATGACCGAATTTTAGAACTCCTTAATTATGAAACATATTCCATTAGTTCTAGGTCTGATGTTAATAGTGCATACAATTTGGTTAAATCTTGTATTAACAATCTTTTTATTGAAGGGCATATAGATCAACATTTGTTGAACTACACGACAACTTCATTCTCAGTGTACCCATGCCTGTTCGGCATTCCTAAGATTCATAAAGACCTCTTGAATCCTCCTATGAGACCCCTGATGGATAGTCGTGGATCACCCACCTACGTTTGTGCTAAAGTCATTGATTCCATGTTACAAAAATTTGTTTTATGTGAAGCACAAATTTGTAAAGACTCCTGGATATTTTTGGCAAACATCAACACTTTGGAGTTTAGTCCTAGTTATAACTTATTAACAATTGATGTAAAGGACTTATATACTTGTATTTCGCACCAAATTGCGATAGAATAGGTTGCTTACATGATGAGGAAACATGGGGCCTCTTGTCACGATATATCTTTAGTGATGGAACTGTTAGACTTGGTGTTATCTAATAATTTTTTTACGTTCAACCAGCAATTTTATTTACAGAAAGTTGGTTTGGCCATGGGGTCCCCATGTGGGGCCAGCGTGGCCAACCTTGTTATGGCTTATTGGGAATCAGAAGATGTATTCAAAAATCAAATATATGTTGAACATGTTGTACACTATACAAGATACCTTGATGATATCTTTGTTTTATTAAAAGGGGATGAACAAGTAGCTAATGCTTTGGTAGAGGTCTTTAATACTTCAAATGAATTTTTAAAATTTACGTCAACCTTTGATTCAGTGTCAATATCATATTTAGATATATTACTTAATAAGAACATGGAATTGAGCTGTTATATGGCTAAAATTTTCCGTACAAATACATATTCAAATATGTTTCTTCACTATTCGAGCTGCCATCCTTTTCATCAGAAAAGGGCTGTTGTTAAAGGGCAACTTGTTAGGGCAGCCCGGATTTCCACCCAAGACGTAGATTTTGAAGACGAATGTGAATTTCTGAGAACGGCATTCGAACATAGAGGTTACCCGTTAGATTTGTTGGACGACCTAATACAAGAAGTTAGGATGAAAAGAGTTAATCATGTTTATGTACCTTTGTTGGCTGGGAAACCTGCTGTTTTAGATGATATTTCTAACTTTGAAGAGTCAGTTCATCCGCCTATGGGTGTAGTGTCTACTGTTTCAGGGGTAGACAATATGGCTAGTAGTTTTATTATTACATATTGTACGCAGAGTGATTCTTGCATCAATATAATTAAGAAGAATTGGGGTCTGTTTAGATCAAACCAGAATTTATTAAATAAACTTGGAGAGAGGCCAAAAATAGTTTTTAAACGAGGCAAAAATTTAAAGGATATGTTAGCATATAATTCAATTCCCTGCGTTAAGACACCAGGAATGGTAAAATGTGAGGCTTGTAATATGTGTAAATATATAGAAGTATCTAATTCTTTCACTGTCAATGATTATAAATATAGATTATAAGGTAAGTTTAACTGTAATTCAAAAGAAATAGTATATCTGGCTAAGTGTATGTGCTGTCCCGCCTTCTATGTTGGCAAGACGGAGCGGAGGCTCCGCGGTAGAATTTATGAGCATATGTATGCTAGTAAACAAAAGAGGGCAGACAACGCTTTAGCCAAGCATATTTCTTTGTTTGGTAATCATTATTTTAAATTTTTGGTCATCGATAGTATCTTTCGGAGTTTTCGAGGTGGTCCATATGCACTCAGATTGTATGAACTTGAATTAAAATGGCAAATCAGGCTTGATGCCTGCAATATTCATGGCTTGAATGATGCAATTACTATTAGTAGTTTGTTAAAGTTAAAAAGTTTAGATAGGTAATATAGTTAGAATTATTTATGAGAGGGTTTTATTAAAATTTTCTAGAGTGATTATATTTATCAGCTTTATATTTTGTTTTTTAATATGTTACTGATAAGTTTTCTTTAAGATGTTAATGTAACTTAATTGATGAATTAATTCCCCCCCTTTATGAGCCGTTTTTATTATTTAGATGGAGCTGGTCTTCTTTTTATTGTATTCTGATGAAGGCTGCTTTGTAACAGTCGAAAAGCACTTAAATTTATTAAACGAAGTTTGGTTGCCAGTGTCGTTTGGGCTTTCTGTGTTTTATTACCTTTCTGATATGTGTTAACCTTAATCCTACCCCTAACCTGAATTCTACATCTTTCCATAGAAAAAAACATAGAACAAGATACTTGGCCACATACCACATACATCAGCACACACAACACTGAATCTGTTTCCTTACCTACCCCTTACTGTAACCCCAACCTACAAACTTTCTCACACAAACTGCTACCCCTGCATACTGAAACTTTGGGTATATCCAAAAGTTTTGGTTTTACAGTGTCAGACCCACACTTTCCTTACTGACAGATTTGATCACAATAGTTTTGACATATCCTATGCTCAATAAAATGTACATTCGAACAATTTTATCAGTACTTCAGCTGTTGACTAAGTGACTGTTGAACAAATTGAAGGTAGCCCATATGCATAATACATAAGCGTATAGTTATTTTATTTATTGTCAGTGATGATATACACATGCAATTAGCCTTAGTTACTACATGGTGAGTATTTGGGAAGGCATGTGTATTTCTTGACAATCACTTAAGCACATGAGAATTTGTGATGAAAGGAAAATTTCATTCATTTAGTTGTATTGAAAATACATTGGTTACTCACATAGCTTCTATTCCTACACCTCTTCCTAGTCCTAGCAGACCTTGAGAGATAATGGTGACCTTTTGGTCCATGGGCAGCAGTACTTTAACCTTTGGATCCCCTTAGATTAAGGGTAAAGCATTGACAACTGAACTACCTAACAGCTAAACTACTTGATCCATCAGGTATTCAAGAAAATGGATTACCTTATCTTCCTCAGCCCTTCTGGTGTCTTTGCATGTTCTGATATTTGCCTTGTTGGAGGGCTTCTGCAAGTTCTTAACCCTGTTTCGCAGTTTCTGTTTTTCTTTTTTGCCCATTGTTAGAAGTCTGTGCTTTAAAATATTAAATGTTATCAAGTTCTCTTTTTAATATCTAAAAATATTGATTGAAATATATCGATTGGCCACGTTTCATCATTCTTGATCTGAAATTCTGTGCAGACAGTTATGATGCTAGAGCAGAGATGTGAGTCTGGATGCACTGTTGTCAGGGAGCTGTACTATGTCTTGTCATATTACTGCAGTTATAGTCATAGAATACTAAACTATGTTCTGGGCACTGGATCTCCAAAGGACATTCAGAACTGCATAGTTTAAGTATTTATTTGTCTTGGCATGGAGCTGTTTTTAGCTTTGATCATTGTTGGTGGGAGCAGCCTGGAATTCGTCTATCTGTTGTAAGCCAGGACTAGACCACCAGTGTGCAGTCTCATGCATCACAAAATTATGTGTGGTTTGCATGTTTGGACAGTGGAATTATTTGTCCAGAAACATTGTTTCCATCTTTAAACTGCAAATTTCAGCCTTCATTTGCCTACATTATCACTCTGCTCAAGTCACTTAACCAGGTAGTACTCCAGGCCATTTTGGAAATTGGTATAGGTCCCTCTGTGGTCTTGTGGACTACTTGCCTAGTGACTGCCTCTGAATTTGTGAACCCATGTATATAAAACAAGTCAACCAATTGGAAGACTTTTATGATAAAATTATTTTTATTTCACAAAGTTGTGTTTAAATGCAGAACCAGATCATGGTTAATTGGGTCCTTAGGCAGGGTAATTGAGAGGGGCTCCCACCAATCATACAGTATCTCATTACTTGTCTGTTTTTCCCCAGCTGCCATATAACACTGTGCTTTAAGTTTCAGTGGTGAGATGGATTTAATTTTAAATTTTTATTTCAAATTATACAGTGAAAACACTTAACGGCCATTTCACTTTCACAGAACCCTGAAGAATATTAGGGTCCAACCTGACACTCTCATACTGGGTGACTTCAACTACCCCTCCATTAACTGGGAAAACTGTTCATGTACCAATACACTTGCCCAATGCTTTCTGGAATTCATTAAATCCAATGCTCTGGACCAGCTCATTCTTACCCCCACTAGAGGTAGCAACATCCTTGACCTGGTCATTACTAACATGGGCGACTGTTGCTCTACACCAATAGTCAACTCCTCCCTGGTTAGATCCAACCACAAACTAATCATCTTGGAAATCCACATCCCCCTCCCAAAGCTAACTTCTCTAAAGCTAACGTTGGGCTCCTAAAAACAGAGGTGGCTAACTTCACATTACCCATGCAAATGAACAATAGTTGCATGACCGCCGAATCATACACCAGTGCACTGTACACAAATGCATGGATCTCGCCATACCCAATAGAACTAAGATGCTCTCCTCAAAAAACAGGAAGCCAATCTGGTGGTCCCCTGCCATAAACAAACTCTACAACAGCAGGAGGAAACTGATGCGGAATAAGGCGAAGTCCCAAGACTGGAAAAACTCCCTTATTAGCCTCAACAAAAGGTTGAGATTCCTCATCAAATCCTCTAAAGCTAGCTATGAAAACAGAATTGCAGCAGATAGTAAAGACATCCACAAGGCCTTCCATACTAATGTAAAGAATCTGCACGGTAATACCCAGATTTGCTCTGAGCTACTGCACAATGGTACCTCCTATACCGAGCCAACAGATATTACCAATATACTGGCCGACAGATTCAATGCTAACTTTACCCCCCTCAAAGGACCAATCACAATACCAGTAGATTGCCAGGCACCCAGTATTACTGCTGCACAGGTTAAAACAGTACTGTCCAAGGCCAAGAATACAGCTTCAATGGGTCCTGACAATATCCCTGGATGTGTTCTACATGAACTACAGAGTGAACTGGCACCTCACCTGTGTGCCCTGTTCTATCACAGCCTCACCTCAGGCTTTGTCCCTACTGAATGGTGCACTGCTACAGTCATCCCTCTCCACAAATGAGGAGCAACTACAGACCTCAGGAATTATCGACCCATTAGCCTGACGAGTCTGATATGCAAAGCTATGGAATGCATCATCATGGACCTAATAAACAAGGATATAGGGAATCTTCAAACTCTGGACCCTACATAGTTTGGTTGTGTGAAGGGTAGATCATGCCTGCTTAACTTGGGTCGACAACTTTGAGTCAGTCACCAGAGCTGTGGATGAAGGCAAGGTGGTTCATACAGCCTACTTTGATCTGGCAAGGCCTTTGATACCATTTCCCACTCAGGAATCATAGAAAAACTCACTTAGCTAGGCATCAACCCCTACATCACTAGGTGGGTTGCAAACTAGCCCACAGATAGAACCCACAGTGTGAAAGTAGCTGACTCCAAGTCAGACTGCCGACCAGTCACGAGTGGAGTCCCACAGGGTTCGGTCCTGGGTCCTCTCCCGTTTGGTATCTACTTCTCTGAAGTCCAGGCCAACACGAAGGGACTCAGGCTAACAAAGTTCACAGATGATTGCAAGTTCGGAGCTATTATTAACTCCCCAAGGGATGTTGACATCCTACTGAAAGGCTTCAATGAGACCAACGACTGGTGTCAGAACCATGGCCTTTAGCTCAATGCCAAAAAATGTGTTGTCATCCCCCATGGGAAAAACCCGGTTCCCTTGAATTACCACATTGATGGTAGTCCACTTAACACAGAAGGCATTATAAGAGATCTGGGAACACAGGTTGACAGCAACCTCTCTTTTGCTTTTCATCCAGAAAAAAGGATGTAATTGTCCCACTGTACTCATCCCTCATTAGGCCATCATAGAGAACAACGCCCTGTTTGGTATGTACCTCACAAAACATCTGCAACAACTGGAAAGGATGCAGAAACAATTCACTAAAAGAATCACAGGTGTAAAGCAGATGCCCTATGCTGACCGACTAAAAAAACTCCAGCTATCCTCTGTCACATGTCGTCTTCTCAGAGGCGATCTCTGCTTAACACACAAGGCCATGTCAAACCCAGAGCTGTTGGACATGCTACACTTAAAGAAATCCCAATCCATCAGAGCCACATGCTCCAGGGACCTAACCCTTGTCATCACAATGAACAAAACATGCTGAAGGGATAGGTTCTTGACCCAGAGACTCCCCATACTCTAGAATAGACTGCCCGTACATGTCAAGCAGAGTGCCTCCTTGGCCCTCTTCAATAGGAACCTTGACAACTGGATGGGAGATAGGAAATTTACCCCGGGGATCACGTCAGTCTCCCTGCTAGACAGGGGTCCAGGGAAGTAAATATTGTGGGAAGAAATATCCAGGGAATTGTTATGGCTAGGCTTGTATAGGCCCTAGAGCTGATAGCCTAGTACCGACCTATAAACTTATGACCACCACGTTGCCACTGTGGTCAGAAAGTCCTTCTATGTGGCACATCTCATTACTAAGGGTTTTACATCCAGGAAGAAAGAGGTCATTGTCTCCCTCTACTCTTCCCTCATTAGGCCAGTCTTCGAGTACAATGCCCCATTTGGCATGTACCTCACTAGACACCTGCAACAACTGGAGAGGCCACAAAAGTACCTCACAAAGAGGATCCTAGGCCTTAAACATTTGTCCTATATGGACAGACTCAAAAAACTCCAACTATTCTCTGTCTCATATCGCCTACTTAGAGGCAGTCTCTGCTTGACTTGCAAAGCCATGTCTGATCCAGCTCTGTTAGAAATGCTACATCTAAAGAAATCCCAATCCCTCCACACCACACACTCCAGAGACCTCAACCTCATTACCACAATCAACAAAACATGCTGGAGGGACAGGTTCATAACCCAGAGACTGCCATTGCTATGGAATAGACTTCCCATACGTGTCAAGCAGAGCACCTCACTGGCCCTCTTCAAAAGAAGTATTGATGAGTGGATGGAAATTAGAAAATTCACCCCAGGGATCACTCCAGTGGCTCTACTCGACAGAGGCACTAGAAACTAAGGTCGGGTAGCATGATGCCAGCATGTGCCTATGGGCTAGGCTTGTAAAGGCTCCAGGGCCATTAGTCTAGTACACACCTATGAACCTATGAACCTATGACTACATTGAAAATAGAATGGAGAGAAATCAGCATGGAAATTTTGTGAAGCCTAGCCTGCAGGAGGTTGTGACCTGCGTGAAGAATTCACTGACAGCTATGTTGCCAATGCACTACGATCAGGCTACATGGACAAGCAGTGCTCATTTAAGGAGAGCTCTATTGATGGGCATGACAGATTGAGGTCAATGGTTTTACAGGAAATGGAATCGCAAGAATTTCAGGCCAGAATTCGGGGGTTGGAAACATAAAGACATGAATAAGATGACATGACTGTATTTGAATAACTTCTTTTATTGGGGCAACAGAATGGATTGATTCTGCTTTCAGCTGCCAGCAAGCTCTTGTCAGTTTTTTGACTTTATTGTATTAAGGTAAAGTTTCATTATCAGGGAGTAATTACAAAGTAAGGCCACTAGTTCCCAGACTTTATTTTTATGACTTTCCATCATTCTTCTGTTATGGTTTGGGTAAGGAATAAGGAAAACATCAGCACTGAAAAAGTGGCAGTTATTCACCTGTTTTATTCCCCTCCTCCAATACACATGTAGTGAGATTTTTCTGCACTTTCTGTTAAGCATGAAATATTGCAATATGAAAGTCAAGGTGTAGATATTCTGAAGTTGAAATGTTTGTTGCACTGTTTATGTAGAATTATCACACAACTGTTAACGCGTTACCTAGAACTGTTGCCCAATAATGGAAAAGTACCAAATAAATGTCAATTTGTGTACATGAATAAATGTTGATTTTTGTACATGAATAAATGTCGATTTGTGTACATGAATAAATGTAGATTTTTGTACATGAATTAATGTCGATTTGTGTACATAAATAAATGTAGATTGTTGTACATGAATAAATTAATAAATGTAGATTGTTGTATGGGGTGGGGGGTAAATAAGGCATCCCCTGATAATAAGCCCTAATGCATATTTCGGCAAGGGAAAAGTATAAGACCCTGTCTTATTTTTAGGGAAATACAATATATGAGGGAAAAAGTGAATCATTGTCAAGATGCTTACTTCCCAAAATCAAATTGAAAGATGGAAAGGATTATAAACAAATTGTCCTGCCTGCAGTGAAGGTGCAGCAAAGAGTGAAACACACACACACACATGCACACTCAGACACACAAAGTAGGGGTCCCTCTAATATTAGTAGCTTCTGTTGTAAGGGTTGGGAGGTCCTAGCAGTACAAAGTGTAGATAGGTCAGAGAAACAGAAAAATGATCAGTGACTGAACAAATAATGGTAATAGATGAATATTCTACTTCACTTAAAGTCATTCAACTATTTAAATCTGTTTTGAGTGGTTTCTGCATTTTACTGTGTTTTCTCTGAATGAAAAGTTACAGCTATCATTTGAACTTGTTTTACAGTGTGTGTGTGTGTGTGTGTGTGTGTGTGTGTGTGTGTGTGTGTGTGTACACTACATTTCAAGTGGTGTTATGCTTCGTCAATCTATTTAAATCACTTTTGGGTGCCTTTTATACTTTTAACTGTTTTCTCTGAATTTGAAGTTACAGCGATTAAATAAAGCTGCATTACAATTTGCACAGTTTATTTGCTTTTAAATGAATTAATCAGTAATGCTGCTTTTATTTGCTGTATTTTAGTCACTTTTCAAAGTTTCAACAACCTTTTGGCTAGATGTATGAGTCACCCAGAGCTTATAGTGGCTTATTCTATTGACAGGAGGGTGACTGCTGCAGTTTTGGGGAAGATAAACACTATTGATTAGCTATTTTCATTGGTTATTTCATTTCCCCTCTTTATTTATTGTGTAAGTGGAGGAGCTATTGCTGCCTTGTTCTAAGACTCCTGGAAGCTGTGCTCCTGTGCACAAGCCTAAACAAATAAAGTGGAGTTTTGACTACATTTTTTGAGGTTTGACTCCATTTTGTGTCCAGTAAAATGGAAAGTACATTTTTTGTACTGTTGTTACATTTCCTAGCTATCAGTTTTGACTAGCTTCTAATGTTTTTTTTCTGTACTTTTACTGTATTTTCTATGATTCTGAAGTTAGAGCTATTAACTGGAGACATTTTACAGTTTGCACTGCAATTCAAATAGTTTCTGTGGCATTAAGCATATTAATCAGTGTTGTTGCATATAGCTGCTGTGTTTTTAGTCACTTTTCAAAGTTAAATCAAACAGCCAGTTTTGGCCAGCTGTGCAAATCATCAGGGCTAGTAGCAGCTTATTCTATTGACAGGAGAGTAATTGCTCCAGTTCTGGAGTAGATAAACACTAATGGTTAGAGCTTTAGCTGTTTTCATTGGTTCTTTTATTTTCCCTCTTTATTTCATATTGCATGGAGCTGTGCTTAGCACAGTAGGGTTAAAGCATATATTCCAGAGATGCAAGCACTTCCATTTGTAACTTTCTGTAATATAACCAGTTCATCCAAATCCTGCCAATAAATACATGTGCAGATTGACAGTAAGAAAGGAAAGATAAGCCTTGAGGGTTTTAGTCCATCCCTTTGTTAGTGATAGCATCTATACCAGTACGTTAGCAAAGTGAGCTATAGCAGCAGACATACTGGAATTGTCAGGATCACGCATTTCGGAGAAATGTTATACATTTGCAAACTGAAAAAATACTGCTGTTAGGGGATTATAACCCCCTACCCAGTGCATTGGCATTCTACAAATCACTTTCTGAGTAAACTGAGCTATGGAAGCAGTAAGGCTAAAAGTCGTTAGCTTTACCCTATTTCACGTTTGCCTATGACCATACCACAGTGTACATCTTATGGCAGCTGATACCACTTTATGTAGTTCATAAAATTAGTTAGCCTTCTGTATTGCTCTACAACAAGCATCTACCTTTGGTTGTACATGGGCATTGATGGTGCTCTTTGAGATCTGTGGTGTACAGTACAACCACAAAAAGGTAAGTGACATAGCAGCCCTTTTTGGGGTTGTATGTGGTGTGTACATCTATTTCTGACCAGATTAAAGGTTAGAATAGGTGTATAGGACAAAGATGACAAAGGCAGAGGGCAGAACAGAAGGTGAATAAATAAGGCACAAGAAGGATGTAGGTGGTATAGAAACATGCCCCTCAATTTCTTAACTCAAAAATTTTGGATGAATCCAAACACGTTAGAAAGGCCCAGAATGATGACAGATTTTACATATCGCTTACACTAATATAGGAATGGGTAGAATAACAGATTTTGCATCATGAAGTATTCTCTGCAGGACATGAAGTCTGAGACTCCAATAGGGATAATTATTTAATGAGTTCAATCTTGAATGATATAGCTGAAAAAACACATTTTATGATGAATTCACCAAATGGCAAGAGCCAGTCATTACACATTATTCAAATTTCTGGAATTTTTTTTTTTTTTTTCCAGGGAAGAGTCAGGGAAGCAAAAACTAGATAAGAGGGGAGGTTAAGAAGCAGGGAAAGACAGGCTTCACTGATAGGAAGTGGGGGTAGCAGAATGAGGGAGGGGAGACACAACGGTTAAGGAGGCATACAAACAGAAGGAAGAAAATGGTGACGGGGGTTGTAGAACAGAGGTGGGCATGGACATGAGAGGAGCAGCAACACCAGGTTGAGTGGCAGAATTAGGTGTTCCCAGATGCAGTCTCTGACAGCTTAGATCCAGTGGGAGATTACTTGTCACCCTGGGTACTGTCACCACTCAGTGCCAGCTCAGGAGGTGAGGGGAAGTCAGCTCTGCGCAGGGACATGACTATACATGTCTCCAGAGCATGGTCGCCAAGTGGTCAATGTGGGCATCTCATCTTCTGTCTGTTATCTCTAACTCTGTCAGCTCCTAACAGGTGACAACGGTGCCACCTCTTCTTGCATTGCTACCAGTGCTGGATTACCTTGTGCATATGGTGCAGGTAGGGTAGGAGAGGTGGAGACAACTGTGGCAGGTTGTGACCCAGATGTGTTGGGTGATTCTGCTGGTTGTGGTGATGCAGCAGTCATCTGTAGGGACCCTATAGGCTTTGCCAGTGGAATGGCTGAAGTTTGCTGTGCTGCTGCATATCCTACTCAAAGAAATGGAGAGAAACAAAAATAATAAACCAAATAAAAGGATAGTGACAAACTGGGTGGGGAGGTGAAATACAAACAGAATGAAAATTGTATAATTGCATTCTTAATGTTGCTGATAATGATACAGTTAAGTAGAATGCATTCTTAGCAGTAGTACATAATTTCATCAGCGTGTGTGTGTGTGTGTGTGTGTGTGTGTGTGTGTGTGTGTACATATATATGATGTTTTTCATGACAACAGAACTTTGTAGGAGGGTGAATTGAACCCACAGCCAAGCTGGCAATGTCAGAGCACATAGACCTGACATGAGGCCCCACTTGTTCACCTGTACTGCTGGAGGCATACAGAAGTGTACTTCTAACATTGCACAGTTACAGTAATACCTTTGAGATATGCTAGTACTGACAGATGGGGCACTGGTTTATAAAAGTTACATAATTATTTTTAATGGTTACTAAAATAAATAAATAAATAAGTATATTCATCACTCTCTTCGGCACCGTGGTCTGCTCCTGTGCATCAGCCTACTCCTTTCAATCTCTGCAGGGGCTAGAAGCATAAAACAGGCATAATGAAAAATTTAATGCGGTATGCAGTGGCAGTTTATTTGGGACGAGAATAGATTTTATACTGAGAGTATGGAGGTGGTGACTGTGCCTTAGCATCATCCTCTCATTAATGAAGGAGGTCAGGCTTATGATGACTCATGTCACTGTAGTGGTGATGGCAGTGATCTCCCATGTGTGGGATGCCAGCAGGACAAGTGACAGCCCTAGCCAAACTTCTCTAGGCATTAACCTTATAATTTGACCTGGTACAACCTTACTGTAGGAGCTTCTAGCTGTACGCCTTATAGAGGATGTCTTGAAAAATCTTAAGACTCCTCCTTATACCTCCTCTGTTTAGTGAAAGGAGCACTACTGTCACCCTCTGCAGCTGTATTATGTCTCATCTCGAATGGCGGAAGGAAAAATGGTGGAATACTGGTACCCCTTTTCCACAGTCAATGGCTTTTTGTTGTCCATGCTGCTGACCAGCACTTTCCTGACTATGCCTAGGATGAAATGTAATTGTGGTGAGTGGTCAGACTACAACTATCACAGGGTCCATTGCAGGGCTACTGCTATGATCCTTGCTGTCAGTTGTTAAACAGAATTCATGTCACATAAATGCAGTGCAACTGGTAGTGGGACGTCAACAGAGCCACCACTTATGGAGACAGAGGGGTTTCTTGTCTTAGTTAAAAGCAGTACCACTTTCATGCATTCCCACAATGCAGTGCTGGATGCTGGGGCATAAATGGACAGGCTGCAGAGTTTTTCAACATCAGATGTCCCAGGTATGCAGTCCTACTTCACAGTATTAATAACTGCAATTCCTCTTTAGCTCATAATTAGCCTAATATTCATTAAATTTGCCTGACATATGGTATATAGGGACATTGGGGATAGAAGTGCCATGCCCATCTGCATGAGATTTGGCTAGAGATATTACTTTTTATCATGTGTTTATAGTTGTAAAGCTCTCAGCTGCATGTGTAGTTGTGCTGATGGGTCATACTTATACAGGATAGCTTTTGTTTTGGTATATTCCCAGGTGATTTTTTTATCCTGCACCACCATTGGAACTGCCCCGTCTCATGTTGTAGTATCTATAGCCCATGGAAATGATGGCAGAGATGAGCTGACACAATCAGAGAATGCAGGATGTGTGTTTGACACCGAGAGTGTGACCCTCCTCATCTCCTACACAAACCATGGGCACTGTATCTCTTCCTGCACATACCCGTGATGTACAAGCATCTGAGAGAGGACAGGTTGGTGTGGGCACATAGAATCATAGGTTCATAGGAGGTTAATAGGCTAGCATCCCTAGAGCCTTGATAAGCCTAGCCATGTTAATCCCAGGTTGCCCCAATTGTCCTTGGTTAGATGGACATACATTACAGATAAGCACTGACTACTCCTGTCCATGAGGGGCATGGGTGCCAACCCAGGGGTTATTTTGTGGTCAACCATCCATTTGTCCAGGATGCACTTGAATATTGTCATTGAGGAGCTCTGCTTCAAATGAATTGGAAGTTTATTCCAGAGCGGTGGCATTCTCTGGGAGACATACCTGTCTCTCCAGCATGTTCTGTTAATGTCACCGGCAAGGCTGGGATCCCCAGAGTGAGTGAGTATAGTGTCATTTTATGTGCAGTTCTGCAGCATTTCCATCAGGATGAGGTCAGTGACTGCACTGTAAGCCAGGCACAAGTCACCTCTCAGAAACCTATATGATACAGGGTACAGTGGCAGGAATTTCAATCTATCCATGGAGGCCATGGTTAGGAGGCCCTGCATCTTCTTAATGGGAAACCTCTGTGGTTTCTCCAGTTGCTGCAGGTGTCTGGTGAGATACATGCAGAAGGAACATTGTACTCTATTAATGGTCTGATTAGGGTCTAGTAAAGTGGGGTTATAACATCCTTAGACCTTGATGCAATGCCTTTACTTATGAGATGTGCAATGTAGAAGGCTTTCCTTACTACAGTGGAAACCTGGTGGTGAAAGTTCAGATTGCTGTCAACCTGTGTTCCCAGATCTCACACCACTGAGTTTGAACTTAGAGGGGTGCTGTCAATTTTGTAATTAGTGGGGAAATCTGCTTTGGCAAATGGGATAATAAGGCAATTTTTTGCATTTAGTTTTAGTCCGTGACTTTGGCACCAGTCTACTTTAGCCTGGACTTCCAAGAAATAGATTCCAAATAGTAAAGGCCAAGTATAGATCCTTGCAGTATGCCACTGTTGACAGATCTACTGGTAGAGGTGGAGTCACCAACTTTGATAGTGTGTGTTCTGTTGGTGAGCCAATTAGCTACCCATCTAGTGATGTAAGGGTTGACACCTAGCTGGGAGAGTTTCTCAATGATACCCAAGAGGGGGGTTGTGTCAAAGGCTTTGGCTAGGTCCAGATAAGTGGTATGCACTGTCTTACCTTCATCCAGAGCTTTGGTGACTTTCTCAAAGAAGTCTACCAGGTTCAATACGCATGATCTACCCTTAACAAAACCAAACTGGTTGGGTCTAGAGTTTGAAGGTCACCTATGTCCTTGTTGATAAGGTCCATGATGATCTTTTCCATGGCCTTGAAGATGAGGCTGGTTAGACTTATGGGTCTATAGTTCTCAGGGTTGGTTGATGGCCCCCCTTTATACAAGGGGATTACTGTTGCTGTTCTCTGTTCTGCTGGTACAAATCCATTTCTCAGGCTATGATTACACAGAACAGCAAGTGGGGCAGTTAGGTCCTGTTTTAGATTGCTTAGTAAGCAACATGGGATGTTATCCGGCCCCATTGAGGCTGTGTTTTTGGCCTTGGAGATTGCAGATATGACTTGATCTCTAGAGATACCAGGTAGACAACTGGTGTCAGGTATGCTTCGGAGTATGGCTGGTGGGATAGGGAGGTGAAGTTTGCACATAATCTGTCAGCTAGCAGGTTGGCAATTTCCTCCATTATAGTGTGAGTGGTACCATCTACTACCAATTTGGCACATAGCTGGGCACTCCTTTTTAGATTTTGGATGTAGTTAAAGAATGCCTTATGATTGTTCTTGGCTAGGGATGTTATGTTAGCTTCATAATTAGCTTTAGAGGACTTTACAAAACATCTGATTTGCTTGTTCAATCTGTGGAGGAAATTCTTCCTCTGCAGAGGTAGTTGCCTTTTGTTCTTAGACATAAGTTTCTTCATTTTGTTATACAATCTGTTTATACTAGATGTCTACCAAGGTGGCATATTTTTTTCTGGAGGGTCTAGTTTTAATCTGGTCAGGTACAGCTGAGTCTATACAATTGCTGAATGATTATACAGGGCATTTGTGTACATCTCTGCATAGGAGTCATTATTGCCTGTGACTGTAGAGGGTATAAAACTTTTTATGCCATCATTTAGTAGGCTGTAGTTTTCTTTGGTGAAGTTCTTTTGTTTTTTTCCTCCTTTGGGGGTGTGGGGTGCAATAGGGGTGCAATAGTTACTTTGAATGAGACTGATTTATAGCCACACCTTACCAGAGAGGGCATTACACAGGGGCAGTTCAGTGACCACCCATGTTGGTGAGTACTATGTCAAGGACATTATAGCCCCTTGTGGAAATGCAGACTATCTCTTCCAGAGCATTTGCATTGACAAAGTTAGCAACCTCTGGGCAAGCATGTTTGAGATTGAGTATTTTACCCAGTCAAAGGAAGGATAATTGAAATCTCCCATGACTAAGGTGTTGGGCTAAATGATGAGTGACTTCAGTAAGTCCAGGTAAGCATTGTTCTTTTCTTGGTTCATGGAGGGGGACCTATAGCTAGAAATGATGTGGCACTTTTTTTGCCTATAGTTCATTGGACATGGAGTAGTTTAAAAGAGTCATACTGTTTGGCCAGTCTCAAGGTGTACTTGTCTTTAATGAAGATGGATACACCTGCACCTTTGGTTCTTTCATGCTCATTCTGAAGTCTGAATGTGTGGAAGGCATTGTAGCCTTGCACATCTGGGGTGGTGGCCTTAAACCATGTTTTAGTGATTCCACAGTCATCAGCATCTTCCAAGGTGAGGAGTGCTTCCAGGGAGTGCAGTTTCATATTTAGACGCCTAGCATTAAGCAGCAGAACCTTGAGTTTGTCTCAAGTGGATTTTGCTATGTTGGAAATTTTGTTGTTTTGACATTGCCTAAAAAAGTATCTGAAAGCCTAGGGGAGACAGGTGTAGACTATCTCTGGCAAAGCAGCGTGGCCTGCCAACCATGTCTTCCCAGGCTGACAAACACTGGATCCCTCTGGAGTAACACCAGAAACTAAGCCAATTGTTGAAGTCAATCATTTTTTTTTATATTGTGGCATCATTCTGGGTGAAGGTAGAATGTTGATTAGGTTAGGATCATAATTTCCTGAGATACATAATCTGAGAATTCAGTCATGTCTCTCTTCATATAGTCCAGGGAAGTACATCTCAAGTCATTCACCCCAACATGGACTATGACATAGTCATAATGGCACTTGTTATTGAGTGACTTGAGTGCATGCATGATCTGATGGATCCTGGTACCCAACAGGCACCTGACTGTGACCTTCTCCTTGTCCAGTCTGGTGAGGGGGACATCTGTGTGTCTCACTATGGAGTCTGCTATGACCAAGATATTAGGTTTTGAGGTGTTTTTCCTTAGAGGCTTATTTGATGAGACACTGATATGTGCGTTGTTATGTACAGTGGTTTCTATACATGTTGAGGTTTGTGCACATAATTTGCGCTTGGGAGGTCTCTGATCTTTTGGTAGGCTTCTAGACAGTACCTTCGTGTATGTGGGTTTATGTGCTGCTTCCTAAACTTGTGTGAGAAGTGGAGTGTGTGAGCTGACAACCTGTTTGATGTCTTTTTTTTATGTGAGAGGATTGTTTCCAAACTGATAGTGTAATTGCATCTCTCATATATGGCATTTGTTTGCTTCAGGACTAAGTTGTTGTCAGTATATATGAGGCAATTACTATATTGCCTCAGGATGCAGCCCAAGTCAATTAGGTTGGCCAGAGAAATGGTGGGAAAGTGACCATCCATAATGGCAGGTGTATAGTGTAGTACTGTTGGAGAATGGGTAAGTTGGATCAGTTTATGATGTAGGAATAACCAAGGGGCTTATTCTGTTGATGGTTTAGGGTGAAGAGCTGTGGCAATGCTGCTCAGTGTGCAGTTGAGTTGCCTGCAGAGCAACAGGGGACTTGGGAGGGTTCTACTGACAGACATCTAGGGAAAATGTAAATTTCCTGACATTTGTGTCTATACAGGAGAGCACTAACCACCATTGTGTGATGTGCAGCTACACACAAAAGCTGGGCATAAACACAGGCAAAATATAACAGTTTTAAGACAACCTACCAATGGGAAAGCCCCAAACTGAGCCTTTCTCCAGCAATCCCCAACTCAGATGGAATCTGAGCTACACACTTCTGCCACAAGGTTGCAATGAGGCCCTCTTAATGTAAGATGGTACTGTCTATCCAAACAGTCTAGATTTAGCCAGTCTGAATCTAGCCTATGCTGTATAAGTAGTATAGAATTTCAAAGTGCAGGAAAAAATGCAGACACAATCACCAAAAATAAATCAGCAATTTAAATAAACGCAGTTAACAAAGTGCAATGCAGACTTTAAACTTATTTTTCAGTTGTTTGCAGTAGATGCCTTGGATTTCAGCTGAAATGAATTAATATCTCTGGTAAAGTCACCAAGCGCTGAGCAGCTCCAGTTAACTGAGCAGTGTGCTGGCCCCCAGTAGACAGATGTCTGAATCGGCCCCTAGCACTCATGGGAAGAAATGCCCACATAGGGGGGTGGTGATAGTACTCGTTGGAGACATGGTTACCCCTCTCATCCTGAAGTTGGTGTGAGAGTGGTCATAACCCAACATAAGTGAATAGGATAGTTCCACAACAACCATGGCAATGATAGTGAGGGTAATCTAACTTGTGTATGCTGACCTACAGGAATGCATGCCCTGTATGTCTGATTCATTGGATAGACCGAATCACTCATTGGACCATGCAGTGTCTTCAGTGAGTCGTCTAGCAGGGGTGTGGTGCTGTTTTTCCAGCCAGTCATCTACTATGTCCACAGATGCTAGCCAACACATCCTTGGATGAGTAAGATTCTGCTTACACAGCGCCACCACATCTACAAGACTTTGATTATGGTGGTGACTACACCCAGACAAGAGCATCCCTGTGATCATGGCCATTGTCATGCTGGCACATCCTCCAGCAGACATTGGTCAAGGCCATGTAGCATACCAGCATCTAGCCATAATTATGGTGCCGCCTGGCAGACTCAATGCTCATGGGCAGGAGCATGCATGGGAAATGATAGCCTCTGTCATGCATGCCCTGGACCTGTCTGTTAGGCCAAGCTGAAGTACTGCAGCAAGTGCCAAGGCTGTGCCCTCCAGTACATCACACATATTATGGCCCTTCTCCTCATTAACCCCCCCCCCCACCATCCAGTTCTAACACTATCCATAAAAGCACTTTTTCTTTTGCTACACCTCATCACTGACATTCCCACATATCCCTGTGAAAGACACAAACCCTTGTACTTCCTTGCCCACTGAAGATGATAACTGTGCCCTGCCATTTGTAAATTATTTGCTGTGTTGCCTGTGTCTGATGCAGAGAGTGGCCAGCCTATGCAGGGTAAGCACAGTCTGGTATTTCTGCATGCATAACTTTTACTCTTGCATATCTACTTAACTCTTGTATAGCTATGTTTAAAGCTATGTGCAATATGATGCCTTTTTTTCTAATGTCACGATAAACTGTGCATGCCTCTGTCTGACATGGTAATCCTCTGCAGCTGGATTTTCTTCCTCCAACTTCTCATCTGTCTAGCTGCAACTGCCTGTGGTGCTGTAAACTGCTGACCCTGCAAGAAGCCACCCTACTGTAACTGCTTCCTAAATATAATGTTGTACAACATAACACACATGGTCAATATTTGGAACACACGATGGTGTCCATACTTTGGGGCATGTCTGGATATATCCAGATAACAGAAGCATGAATTCAGCAGCTCAAACGCATGCTAGTGCATTGTCGTACCCCTGGTAAGTTTGATTGTGTGGATTTCTGATGGGTGTCATGATCCAAGGTCTCTAAGGCTTTTCTAGCATCACCTACAAGATGCCCATGTGGGAAGTTACCCCTCAAAAACATTTAATACAGGCCACATGTGTTATACGTGGGAGTTGTAAAAACTGCCTAGGTGCTAGTAGATGATGTAGTTATACCCTTTACAGCTTATTTATCTCCTTCCCATCTCACCAGATGGGGCCTTTACTTCAATGGGGTATATTCTATAGCCCCCATAATCTCAGGAAAATAGGATACATCATAGAACTCACAGGGTGTTAGGTCTCTCCTCCAGGGTACATGGGAACCACATGTGCTTCCCAATATACCAAACCATGGCATCAAGGAACTGATGGAGTATTCCTGGGACAGATGCCTGAGATATCCCTCACTGTCTCACCAGGAGGCCAGTGAAAGTTTTTGGTAGAGCCATATATACTTTGGTATCCACTCCTATTTCCACAGATTCTTGTGTTGTGTCCCTGTCTGCATGGTAATGGTCACTATGGAGGTGTTGTGGACAACATGACATGACATGTTAAGTATGATCAGATAAGTCTACACCTCTAGGTGCAACAACATGCACTGTCAGACGATGTAGCATCAGTGACAGCTTCCTGTAAATACACAATGGCTGTAACAATCCCAAGCCTATTTCTGCAATGCCCTTCTTCTGAACACAGATATATGGCCAAGTTCAAATCTAATGTGAGTGGGGCATCACTGCTTGACATTTAGACATTTCTGAGTCAATCTACTATCTTGTTTTGTCTCAGTATCATATGTGGTGCTTCATTCTGCTGGCCACAATACTTGTCCTAACGATATAGGTTTACTATCAAAATGTGGAAAATCAAAACAATTTTCCACCTTTTGATCAAATCTGTTTTCCAAATTTGGTAATACAGAATTACAGAAATGTGGGAAATAGTAACCATGGAATTGACATTCGAACACCTGAAGTTCCAGTGTTGAAATTCTGTGTTACCAGTAATGTATTTGCAGGATGGCAAGCCCCCCTGCACTCCCCCCCCCACAGCCCTGCATATTATAAATTCCGACTCAGAGATCGCACTACAGTGAGGAAATGGGTAAATTTCCCAATCCCGCTGTAGTGCGATCTGTTATCTGAATGCTGATCACACATTAATGAATATGCACTACCATTCACTAATAAGTAACTGCACATTTCTGGATTGGCATTACAGAAACTGGAAAAGACGCATACAACTATCCCAGTTTCATGTAAGTGACATTCCACATTTTGATAGTAAACCAGCGATATCATATGACTGAGTTTTGTGAATCTCACCCACCCTGTGCACACTTGCTCAATGTGCAAATTCACCTAACACAATACAGCTGAGTTTTTTCAGTCTGGTCAGTGTCTAATAGTATGGAATTTGATAATATGGAAAGGAATAATAAAAAAAAAAAAAAAAAAACATTAAACAGATACATCTCAGCCATATTGCAATGTTTATTTAGGAATTAAAACTATTACAATCAGTAGCCAGGAAATACTACCTACAGTAAACTCTCAGTTAACTGGCACTCAAGGGGACTGGTAGATGCCAGATAACTGTAGTTTTTGGTTGCTTGAGAGTTACTGTTAAAAATAGGCCTGACTAATACTGTACCCTATACTATTTGTTTGGTTTAACTTGTTCTCAGGTTGGAGAGAGATGGAATGTACTCCTATCTTCCTTTTAAAGCTCTAAAACTGTAAAAACATAAGGTATGTTTTTGCGGGGGGGGGGCAGAAAGTACAACACATGAAAATTGCACTATATTTCTTCGATTTTTTTTTTGCGGTTGCTTGAGAGTGCCGGTTGCCAGAGTTCCAGATAACTGAGAGTTTACTGTATAAAAGAATGTTTCTGTTAGATAAATAACATAATGGCTATACATGCACATATATTCTGTTAAATATGCCTTTATAAATTTGTGAGAATTGTGCAGCATTCAAGTTTTATGAATGACTCCTTTTCATGAGAAAAGCACAATATGTAGTCAAATCATTTTAAATTTAACACCACTTTGAACTTACATTTGTATTCTAAAGACTATGCTGGTTCTGTCTGCTTGCACTTACTGTATTTTGGTAGATCTGCAGATATTTATTAAACTGCAGCCATGCCATACAAAATATGTTTTCAGTTGCTAGTAAAACATAAAATGTATCTGTTGCAATCAGTAGTTTTACATATACAAGTCTAGGAGTGTGAGTTTGAGAAGGGGAGAGCGTAGGGCCCTAAGGACTCTTTCAATAGCATATGATAGCATAGCTATTGTGGGTTAAGTACAATGACAACTTCTTGCTCAGCCAAATCAAGTTTTTTTTTTTATGGTCATCTTCCTTTAAACCCCTGATTATTAGATTATTCATTTTCAGTTTAACTTCTAGGGAACTACATAATTCTGTTATCGATTCAGTCAGCATACATAGCTGATTTACTTTATTTTTTTTTGTAGCCAATTTACTCTTGGCAACAATTTATTGTGACTTTCTTCCACGTTGGCGGCCTCTTTTTCATGTTAAGAAAAGCTCATCTTTAAGGTTTGTGGTGTGCTTTTAAGCTCTTTAATAGAAGCTTGCACAAAAGAGCTAATTCATTTTTAATATAGTTACAATGAACATTGCCAGAACATGCAAAGTTAACTGATGATCCATAAAGCTTGTAATATGGGTGGCCTGCTGTTCTAGATTGCCGAGTATTTAATAATTTATTTTTACTTTGCTTTCCCCCTCCTTGGCACACTAATTTGACATTCTTCTTGCAAACATTCCAATGACATATTCTTTTTGATGTTTTTTAATCTAGTGAAAACAGAGGAGACCTTGAAGATCCAAGCTGCTTGTTTTTTGCATACTTTGGTAACTGCTGTAGGCTTTCATTTTTCACTATTTTCAATGCTGCGGTGGTGGTGCTGCGGTAGCGTTGTCGCCTCATAGTTAGACGTTGCCCGTTCGATTCTCAGTTAGAGAGTCTTCTGTGTGGCGACATGCGTGAATGGGTGTTCCTTCGTTGAAGGTTGTGTGTTAGGCCCGGCAAGCCAGCATGTAAAAATCTACTGCCAATCATTAGCGGACCGGAGTTCCGCTGTGGTGACCCCTAACCGGGAAAAGCCGAAAGACACAAACAAAGAAATGCTGTAATTAACCAAGTAAATAATGCATTCCCTCCAGATGTTTGATTTCCTTAGAGTTGTATAGTGCAACTTTTGATGTAGATGGTAATATTTTGGATGTTTTATTGCCCGTTTCCTTGTTTATTAATTTCCCTTGCACTAGTAGTTGCTCTTACAGCTATGTAACATTTTGTTAAAAAGTAATACTGCAGGCCATGTAAACATGACTACCAGTGTCTTACTGTGTTTGTATACCAATAATAAGAAGAATTAACATGCTGTACTTCAGAATTACATTGAAACCATCTGCTAGCCAGTGCTGAGTGGAATCACCCACCAGCACAACTACTTACATAAATGTAATCCTGCCATTTCTAGAAGCGGATGTGTTAAAGGAGACCACAGCTATCATTCATGTTACATTACATGCCAAATCTAAGTTCTTCAGACCCAGGACAATTCCTTATGCAATGCATGAAAAGGTAGAAGAGGAATTATATATAAAAATCATAACTATTGCGAAATTTTCAGAACAGGCTTCTATTGGGCTATGTGGAAACTGTAAATTAATTGTTAGCCAAGCAGCCTCTTTGAATACACTTCATAACTTGACTGTAACTCCTTTCTGTTATGAAGGCAGAGATCCAGACCTTTTCAGACAAAAAATTACCAGGCTTCAGGCAATGAAGGATGTTCTGAATATACCCCAGACTACCTATATACAGTTAGCAATCTACGTGCTGGATAAACCAGTCAGGATGAGACTGGACTAAGTGGACCATGTCCTGCTACAGTAGTCCTGCTACAATACTGATGGATTTACTGCACATCAGCATGGCAAATGGTATCAGAAATACTCAGTTTAAACCTCTTCAGCAACATCAACAGAACAGTTTGGAGAGACAGGTATATCACACAGAAGCTACAACTGCTCTGTAACAGACTCCCCATCCACATAAAACAAATTTCATCCCTGTCCACATTCAAGTCAACTTAGATCTCTGGATGGAAAACAGAAAACTTACTCCAGGACTGCCCCTTGCACTACTAATGGACACAGGCAGCTCCTAAATGCTTTATCTTTTGCATGGGTCCCCTCAAATTATCTGTGATATGCTCCCAGTTATTCTCATTAAGGGTAATATATAATTATCGACCATGGGATGGGTAAGGCCAATCTAAAACTAAATGGGTAGGTTATTTTGAGCACAAAAAGGGAAATCAGCTAGGCTTAAAATAGCCTGTAAGTGCAGCCTGCCTACACTTACCTATGAACCTACATATAGTAGCTTTGAGATTACTGTGTCTTGGGGAAAGCAGAACTACCGAGACAGTTCAGATTCAAGCTATAAATGAAAAACCCTGAAATCACACAGTTGTGATCTTACATAAGAGTATCAATCAGTATTTTGCTGATTGAAATCATGGCACTCTCCATTAACATAGTCACAACACTTATCTGTGTGTATTCTAAATCAAAATGTTGAGGCTTACTTGTTTAAGTATGATTAGTGATCCCCATACCGTTCAGCCATACTGAATACCTCAGTATTTATCGGTTTTGACGACAAAATAATGGGGTGCCACAAATTCCTGAGTGGCCCCTTCAATTCCCAATTTTTCAATTTTTTTTTTTTGTACAACTTTAAATTTATTGCTTACGCCACCACACATCGCCAGGGGTCATGCATGATGACATCAGCTTTGTGAGGCAGACTGCCTGTCAGACAACTCCGGAGAGACTCGTCTCTGTTATAATTAGAAATTGGATCGGAAGGAATACCAGCAGTAGTGAGAGGAGCAAGAGCTGTGTGCACTGTGCACGTTACACAAATTAAGCTCTAACATCTTCTGCCCATGTGTGTGACATGTCCACAGGATGGGAAACTTAACCTCGACCAGGTAAGTAAAAAGGAATTAAAAAAAAAAACAAAACAAATTATGTATGCCAGGCCACCCTATTTCTAATGCAAACTGTCTGCAAAGGAATCAGAAACATTTCTGCAGTCTGCTGCAGCCTGCACACTTATTTTATTTTTAAAAATAGTTAGCAATAACCCGGTTAGCAGTGTGGTGTTTCCGTGTCAATAATGTGTGCGAATGTGATTTAAGATGCAAATTTGTGAACTAAAACCCAAACAGTGGTGCGGATCTGGTTTGTAAAGTTGTATAGTTACTTGTATTAATAGAGCTAAAGATGAAAAAAAAATATTTATTGACGTTATAATTTGGTTCGGTACACTGGGCCAAGAAGTACAGCAAAATTCTCAAGCGATGTGAAGGGCTTTTAAGTTCCACACCATGTTACAGCATATAAGGACACCTGCTAAGAGCATACATTATATTCCAGTGTAACTGTGTAACCCTTAGAAAGGTTGTACGAGATTAGCTGACTAAATGTTCTCTCTGTGTCTCTTTCTTATTTCTTGTTTGAAAGGTATAAAACCAAAAAAGTGGTGAATGGTGCTGAAACCAACACTTAAACCAAAATGAGCACCAGAAGGACAAATGGAATCCACAATAATTTATTGAAAAGTTAAGCACTTTTATCAAATAAAATTGACTTCATTAGGACAAAGAATACATTGAGTCAAACTTTTAAATACAATAAAAACAATGCCTATAGGTTAAGAACACACCAACCACCATCCATTGTCTTGAATAAATTAATTAATTAAATGTCGCTTCAACTAAAAAAATAAAGGCATCTGTTTTAAACATAATTGAACCTATGAATATATTAAAAGTTAATGAAATACATTATAATGTATGAAAGTATTAATAGTAAATTATATTTTCCCAGCTTTTTCTTTTAACGCTGGTGCAATAGATATAAAATCGTTCAAACCAGGATGTAAATTAGCAGCCAACCTTAATTGCCACATTAATTCTTTTTTATTTAAAATATTCTTCCAGTCGCCACCTATAGGGTTTATTTGTATAACATCCAAAATAGCAAATTTAAAACCGAGGAAATTCTCACGCACTTTACTATGTCTGTAGAGGGCATCAGTGTCCTTTTCATTCTTTATGTCGTACAAATGTTCATAAATCCTAGACTTGAGAGCCCTCTCAGTCTTTCCAACATAAAATCCCATACAGCCATTGCACGTAGCCAGATACACTATCCTGCTAGTGAGGCAGTTCCCCTTCTTAAAGAACACTGTGTCCCTAGTCCTGTTGTTTAAAACTACACAAGGTATCTGCAAAATAAAACTACACTGGGAACAGCACCCACAAGGTTTAGTACCTTCATTTTTAATTTGGTTTCCACCATTTGATTTACCTTCTAAGGTTAACTTCAAATTATGACCCACTTTGGTAGAAAATAAGGGTCTCTCCCCAACTGCTTGGAATATTTAGCTGTTAGTTCTAAAAATACTCCAAATTCTTGTTTAAGATATTTTTTATTCCACTGTATAGGGGGCTATATTGTACAACACAGGCTTGGGTAAAATTATCTGGCAATTGAGCACATGTGGCCATATTTATATCCTGGGTCTCTAAAAAGTCCCCTACCCAACAGTGGCTTATATTGTAAGCCCCATTCATTAAGAATTCCTTGTAAAATATTTTCCACCAACTCAAAGAGATACCCTCATATTTCTTGGAGTTTTAAACTCATTAATCACATCTTCTTTGTTGGAAGTCATCCGGGCAATTCTAATAGCCTGTCCCTTCACAATACTTTTTTTCTGAAAAAGAGGATGGTGACTATTAAAGTGAAGATATGCATTGCAAAAGGTTTTCTTACGATATACCTTGGATTTAAAACCTTCTTTCTCTTTAGATATAATAGTGTCCAAATAGTGTATCTCAGTATCATGGTATTCATAAGTAAATTTTAAAAAGGTGATAGTACTATTCAAGTATTCAATAAAACTTGGAATATTACCTTTATCACCTTTCCACAAAATAAAGATGTCATCCAAGAATCTACTGTATAACAAAATCTCAGAATAAAACCTACTTTTGAAAATATGTTCCATTTCCCATCCTAGTAAGACAATGTTTGCATAAACGGAGGCACAGGCTGCCCCCATAGTGACCCCTTTTATCTGTTGGGAATACTGACCCTCAAAAAAAATGTAATTGTTATCTAAAACTAGGGCCATACTCTCACAAACAAGGTTAACCTCTTCATGGGACAGACTGGAACAAGGAAAGAGCATTTCTTTGAAATATTCCAACCCCTCTTTCCTGGGGATGCAGGAAAACAAATCCTGAACATCAATGGTCAAGAAAGTAACCCCAGATGACCAGATGAAATTGCTTAACTTTTTAATAAATGATTGTGGATTCCGTTTGTCCTGGTGGTGCTCCTCTTGTTTGAAAGATCCTTTCCATGGTCTGAGCTCTTTGTTCCACAGTTCAGAATGGATACAGAGGTAGATCTTGTTTTTTTAACATTTGACAGGCATTGTTCAATATGCAACATGCTAAAAAAAGAATATTCCAGAGAAGTTTGGCCATAGCCATTATTAAAAGCCACCTGATCTTCTGTAAGGGCAAACACTGATGCCCATATTTTATATAGTGTACCACGAAACCCTGTCAGTATAATCTGTAAAGTTTAGTGGCACTGACTGGAGAGTGTATTCCAGTTTTGGTATCAAAACTGTACAGCAACAGCTCACGTAGATTCAGGTGTCAGAAAATTCATGCATTCAGAGTTCATCTTCAATTACTTAAGGGCCATATCTACAGCTGTTTCTGCACAACATTTAACAGTCAGACTGAGTTCTCACCACACACAAAGATACTTAAAGATGCATAATTAATATAAACATCTTCAGTGTCCATAATGCACAAACATCAGCTCCTTTAAACTTCAGCTTAATCCCAAATAACATTGAAGAAGACTTGCATAGATTTATTACCAACATACTGGTGCTTAGCCAGGCTCATAGCTTGAAGACACTGGATTGTAAATCATGCTGAAATAGCCAGAAGATTTTGATGCTCTTCTTAGGAATGAAATAATTCACATAAAGCATGAAATGGATTCCTGGCACATCCTATAATACACAATTTATGAATAGCGACAAAAGCATGTGCTCCACAAGTGTCTGTCAGGTACATCTCCAAGTAAAATGGTAAGTTAAGGCCATGCTCCACTCATTACCACCTTAAATGTGTGATAAGCCAGTGCTCCACAAGTGTCTGTCAGGTACATCTCCAAGTAAAATGGCAAGTTAAGGCCATGCTCCACTCATTACCACCTTAAATGTGTGATAAGCCAGTGCTCCAAAAGTGTCTGTCAGGTACATCTCCAAGTAAAATGGCAAGTTAAGGCCATGCTCCACTCATTACCACCTTAAATGTGTGATAGGCCAGTGATCTACAAGTGTCTGTCAGGTACATCTCCAAGTAAAATGGCAAGTTAAGGCCATGCTCCACTCATTACCACCTTAAATGTGTGATAAGCCAGTGCTCCACAAGTGTCTGTCAGGTACATCTCCAAGTAAAATGGCAAGTTAAGGCCATGCTCCACTCATTACCACCTTAAATGTGTGATAAGCCAGTGCTCCACAAATGTCTGTCAGGTACATCTCCAAGTAAAATGGCAAGTTAAGGCCATGCTCCACTCATTACCACCTTAAATGTGTGATAAGCCAGTGATCCACAAGTGTCTGTCAGGTACATCTCCAAGTAAAATGGCAAGTTAAGGCCATGCTCCACTCATTACCACCTTAAATGTGTGATAAGCCAGTGCTCCACAAGTGTCTGTCAGGTACATCTCCAAGTAAAATGGCAAGTTAAGGCCATGCTCCACTCATTACCACCTTAAATGTGTGATAAGCCAGTGCTCCACAAGTGACTGTCAGGTACATCTCCAAGTAAAATGGCAAGTTAAGGCCATGCTCCACTCATTACCACCTTAAATGTGTGATAAGCCAGTGCTCCACAAGTGTCTGTCAGGTACATCTCCAAGTAAAATGGCAAGTTAAGGCCATGCTCCACTCATTACCACCTTAAATGTGTGATAAGCCAGTGCTCTACAAGTGTCTGTCAGGTACATCTCCAAGTAAAATGGCAAGTTAAGGCCATGCTCCACTCATTACCACCTTAAATGTGTGATAAGCCAGTGCTCCAAAAGTGTCTGTCAGGTACATCTCCAAGTAAAATGGCAAGTTAAGGCCATGCTCCACTCATTACCACCTTAAATGTGTGATAGGCCAGTGATCTACAAGTGTCTGTCAGGTACATCTCCAAGTAAAATGGCAAGTTAAGGCCATGCTCCACTCATTACCACCTTAAATGTGTGATAAGCCAGTGCTCCACAAGTGACTGTCAGGTACATCTCCAAGTAAAATGGCAAGTTAAGGCCATGCTCCACTCATTACCACCTTAAATGTGTGATAAGCCAGTGCTCCACAAGTGTCTGTCAGGTACATCTCCAAGTAAAATGGCAAGTTAAGGCCATGCTCCACTCATTACCACCTTAAATGTGTGATAAGCCAGCGCTCCACAAATGTCTGTCAGGTACATCTCCAAGTAAAATGGCAAGTTAAGGCCATGCTCCACTCATTACCACCTTAAATGTGTGATAAGCCAGTGCTCCACAAGTGTCTGTCAGGTACATCTCCAAGTAAAATGGCAAGTTAAGGCCATGCTCCACTCATTACCACCTTAAATGTGTGATAAGCCAGTGCTCCACAAGTGACTGTCAGGTACATCTCCAAGTAAAATGGCAAGTTAAGGCCATGCTCCACTCATTACCACCTTAAATGTGTGATAAGCCAGTGCTCCACAAGTGTCTGTCAGGTACATCCCCAAGTAAAATGGCAAGTTAAGGCCATGCTCCACTCATTACCACCTTAAATGTATGATAAGCCAGTGCTCCACAAGTGTCTGTCAGGTACATCTCCAAGTAAAATGGCAAGTTAAGGCCATGCTCCACTCATTACCACCTTAAATGTGTGATAAGCCAGTGCTCCACAAGTGTCTGTCAGGTACATCTCCAAGTAAAATGGCAAGTTAAGGCCATGCTCCACTCATTACCACCTTAAATGTGTGATAAGCCAGTGCTCCAAAAGTGTCTGTCAGGTACATCCCCAAGTAAAATGGCAAGTTAAGGCCATGCTCCACTCATTACCATCTTAATGTGTGATTATTCAAGTAACTACTCATTTATTTGAAAGTCCCCTCACCAAAGCCACAACTCTAAAGTTTTGCCAGAAGTAAAGTCTATTAAATGGCTGCAATTAACAATCCTTCTCCATATTTACAAGTATAGCATCACATGTACTATAAATGGTAGTAACCGTGTTAAACTTTTTTCTAAAACCATGCTGGGCTCAAGGAAAGACCATATTTGGAGATATTTTGCAAAATCTGTTCATAAGCTATGTGTTTTTTTTAAGCTGTTGTCAAAGGGTCCCAGCTATTTGACATGCCTGAAGGCATGACACTAACAGTTGAGAAAGAAAGGTACCTAAGGCAGTAGGGTAAAGGTAGCAAGCTTTCAGGGGCATAGAGCTACATCTGAAGTAAGTAAAAACTTATTATATCAGAAGTAAGTGAAATACTTTTTGTATCGCTGGATTCACTACTGTCTAAGTTTATTATTTGTTAAAACATTGGCAACCTATAGGCAGATTACCATTAACCTTACAACCCAAAAATGAAAAAAGTTACTTTTTCCATGTAAAATGTTTAGCTCTGCTTGCATTGAATGTGCCAAATAGCTGTACAGCCACAACTGAATATGTTTTCAAGGTTTTCTATACTCAGACTGTCTTTGTTCATGCATATTTTGCTAAGCAGTTGTGATCAGAGGCATTTGGTATTTGGAAAACATAGTGCATCTTTTTTTAATACTATACAACTTTATGGGTTTATAAAATGTGCCTTTAGGACTTGTTTTAATTTTTAAGAATTCACATACCTGCTTTATGTGATTTTGCCTCTTACAGATTTATATGTTTCACTCCATGATTATTTACTGTACTTGATTCATGTTTATGTTACTTCTGTTTTATTAATTTGTATAGTGATTAGTAGTTAAACACTTAAATTTGAACTTCAGAGTTTTACTTAATAAAATGTAAAACTTCAGTTGATGTGCTGTCTGTTTTTAAAATGTTTCTTGTCATTAGAAAATAAGGAGTAAAAATGCCCTTGGGAAAACTACAGCAGGCATCTCTCATTATATACATTTCTTTTTATTTATTTAACATTTGTCCGACTTGGAACAAAGCCAATTTTCTGCAGAGACCCAGGAAGAAATGCTCCAGATGCAATTCTTTGTAACGTGGGAGGAAACCAGAGCACCCGGAGGAAACTCAGCCAAACGCAGGGAGGACATGCAGACTTTGCACAGAAGGCACCCCAGCTGAGAATCGAATCAGAGAATCTCTTGCTGTGAGGTGACAACGCAACCGCTGCACCACTGCATCGTCTCTCTCTCTCTCTCTCTATATATATATATATATATATATATATATATATATATATATATACACATACAGTTCATGTCCCTTGCAGTCCACTTAACCACTTAATGCTGTCCAGTTCTGGGATTTTTGATTGGATTATCAATTCTGTTTATATCCTTTAACTGTTTATAGATACTGTTCGCAGATCATTTACAATTGTACTGTCATTGTAAATTAAATTAATCTACTGCCGTTAAATGAATTCCAAAGTTACGGTTACTGGAGTAATGTCCAAGGCTGATCTGGTCAGGGTATATTCTATTTACCAGGTCTTTTGCATGTTGGTATGTTGACTATCTCTGGTGCTCAGAAAGAATGGTTGTTATATTAAGAGTAGAGAGTATAATCATCCTGTGCTTACACCTACATTATAAAATTCCCATACCTAAGAATGCTTCAGAAACATTCTCTTCCTACTTTACATCTGTGTGTGCTGTGGTGTCCATGGCTGACTGTGTGCACATGTAAGTGCATGTGTGTGTGTGGGTGTGCATGCATGCATATGTGTGCACTGTGCACATATGTGTTTGTGGAAATAAATATATATATATATATATATATATATATATATATATATATATATGTATATACATATATATATATATATATATATATATATATATATATATATATATATGGGTTCCTATGAGTTCATCGAAATGCCAAAACATCGACGCTCACTTCTTCGACACGAAAACATCGACTCTTCATATCATCGACATTTCACGTAAGGGATCCTCCCCCTCTCAGGACCCATGGTAGCACTTGTTTGTCTGCTACAGCGCATATGGTTCAAGTCACTACGTACAATTTCCCTTGACAGCGTTGTAATTTATGTCGCAATACACACACAAGTGCTACCATGGGTCCTGAGAGGGGGAGGATCCCTTACGTGAAATTTCGATGATATGAAGAGTCGATGTTTTCGTGTCGAAGTAGTGAGCGTCGATGTTTTGGCATTTCGATGAACTCATAGGAACCCATATATATATATATATATATATATATATATATATATATATATATATATATATACGTATCTACATGCACACATATACAAGGTTTAATATTTTATCTGTTCTTCAATTTGCATTTGAATGTTGGTATCCCACAATTCCATCGGAACACCTTGGGCTACATAATCATGTACGCAAATTCCATGTTAATCAGCGTACAGATTTTTGGCCTGTTGTACCTACTTTTCATGGGCCTTTGTCCAGATTTCTGATGTTTGCAGATTGAGAGGTATGGTTATTCCTAAACACCTTACACTTGCACAAAACTGCTGTCTGCCAGCATATAGTGGAAGTTTCTTTCCTTGTAATCAGACCTTGTGGCTAAAGCAGCTACATATATATGTACACTGATACACTGATTATATCAGGTAATAAAGAGTTGCACTTTGTTATTATATGTCTGAGATCAATAGCATATTCCTGACATTAGCCTTATCAGACTGCTCAGTAAGGTTAAACACTGGATTAGTACTTGTGATTTTAGTCCAATATGTCTGCTTTTGTGTTACAAATTAATAATTACACAGTAGCTAGTCCACCTTCTTAAAATGAGTATTTTTGTTTAAATGCATATGTACGTTGTTGCAATTATTTTGTTTTAATGGCATCATGGGGTATATCTCTTGAAAAGGTTAGTGTGTGTGTAAGATATATTAAGTAGTGTCAAAACAACTATGTGTCAATGTCATTAATAAAAAATAATCAAAGAAACATCAACAGTCAACTGTGCATGCTCCAAGATATAACCTGCCCCCAACTCTCTGTTAATTACACATTCCAACTCCAAGATTGCATAATACAGCCTAAAGGACATATTCTCTAACTCTGGTATTACAGCAGTCTTGCACGACTGTAGCCTAAAGGACATATTCTCTAACCCTGGTATTGCAGCAGTCTTGCATGACTGTAGCCTAAAGGACATATTCTCTAACCCTGGTATTATAGTAGTCTTGCACGACTGTAGCCTAAAGGACATATTTCCTAACTCTGGTATTATAGCAGTCTTGCATGACTGTAGCCTAAAGGACATATTTCCTAACCCTGGTATTATAGCAGTCTTGCACAACTGTAGCCTAAAGGACATATTCTCTAACCCTGGTATTATAGTAGTCTTGCATGACTGTAGCCTAAAGGACATATTTCCTAACTCTGGTATTATAGCAGTCTTGCATGACTGTAGCCTAAAGGACATATTTCCTAACCCTGGTATTATAGCAGTCTTGCACAACTGTAGCCTAAAGGACATATTCTCTAACCCTGGTATTATAGCAGTCTTGCACGACTGTAGCCTAAAGGACATATTCTCTAACCCTGGTATTACAGCAGTCTTGCATGACTGTAGCCTAAAGGACATATTCTCTAACCGTGGTATTATAGTAGTCTTGCATGACTGTAGCCTAAAGGACATATTTCCTAACTCTGGTATTATAGCAGTCTTGCACGACTGTAGCCAAAAGGACATATTTCCTAACCCTGGTATTATAGCAGTCTTGCACGACTGTAGCCTAAAGGACATATTCCCTAACCTTGGTATTATAGCAATCTTGCACGACTGTAGACTAAAGGACATATTTCCTAAACCTGGTATTATAGCAGTCTCACACGACTGTAGCCTAAAGGACATATTCCCTAAGCCTGGTATTATAGCAGTCTTGTACAACTGTTGCCTAAAGGACATATTCCCTAACCCTGATATTATAGCAGTCTTGCACGTCTGTAGCCTAAAGGACAAATTCTCTAACCCTGGTTTTATAGTAGTCTTGCATGACTGTAGCCTAAAGGACATATTCCCTAACCCTGGTATTACAGCAGTGTTGCATGACTGTAGCCTAAAGGACATATTCTCTAACCCTGGTATTATAGCACTCTTGCACAACTGTAGCCTAAAGGACATATTCTCTATCCATGGTATTATAGCAGTCTTGCAGAACTGTAGTCTAAAGGACATATTCCCTAACCCTGGTATTATAGGTATTATAGCAGTCTTGCACGACTGTAGCCCAAAGGACATATACCCTAAGCCTGGTATTATAGCAGTCTTGCACGACTGTAGCCTACAGGCATATTTCCTAACCCTGGTATTACAGCAGTCTTGCATGACTGTAGCCTAAAGGACATATTCCCTAAGCCTGGTATTATAGTAGTCTTGCACGACTGTAGTCTAAAGGACATATTCCCTAACCCTGGTATTATAACAGTGTTGCATGACTGTAGCCTAAAGGACATATTCTCTAACCCTGGTATTATAGCAGTCTTGCACAACTGTAGTCTAAAGGACATATTCTCTAACCCTGGTATTATAGCAGTCTTGCACAACTGTAGTCTAAAGGACATATTCCCTAAACCTGGTATTATAGTTATTATAGCAGTCCTGCATGACTGTAGCCTACAGGACATATTCTCTAACTCTGGTATTATAGTAGTCTTGTACGACTGTAGCCTAAAGGACATATTCCCTAACCCTGGTATTATAGCAGTGTTGCATGACTGTAGCCTAAAGGACATATTCTCTAACCATGGTATTATAGCAGTCTTGCACGACTGTAGCCTAAAGGACATATTTCCTAACCCTGGTAATATAGCAGTCTTGCACAACTGTAGCCTAAAGGACATATTCCCTAACCCTGGTATTATAGCAGTCTTGCACGACTGTAGCCTAAAGGACATATTTCCTAAACCTGGTATTATAGCAATCTTGCATGACTGCAGCCTAAAGGACATATTTCCTAACCCTGGTATTATAGCAGTCTTGCACGACTGCAGTCTAAAGGACATATTTCCTAACCCTGGTATTATAGCAGTCTTGTATGACTTTAGCCTAAAGGATATATTCCCTAACCCTGGTATTATAGCAGTCTTGAACGACTGTAGCCTAAAGGACATACTTCCTAACCCTGGTATTATAGCAGTGTTGCACAACTGTAGCCTAAAGGACATATTTCCTAACCCTGGTATTATAGCAGTCTTGCATGACTGTAGCCTAAAGGACATATTTCCTAACCCTGGTATTATAGCAGTTGCGCAACTGTAGCCTAAAGGACATATTTCCTAACCCTGGTATTATAGCAGTCTTGCACAACTGTAGCCTAAAGGACATATTTCCTAACCCTGGTATTATAGCAGTCTTGCACAACTGTAGCCTAAAGGACATATTCTCAAACCATGGTATTTTAGCAGTCTTGCACAACTGTAGCCTAAAAGACATATTCTCTAGCAATGGTATTATAGCAGTCTTGCACAACTGTAGTGTAAAGGACATATTCCCTGACCCTGGTATTATAGCAGTCTTGTACAACTGTAGCCTAAAGGACATATTCCCTAACCCTGGTATTATAGCAGTCTTGCATGACTGTAGCCTAAAGGACATATTTCCTAAGCCTGGTATTATAGCAGTCTTGCACGACTGTAGCCTACAGGACATATTTCCTAACCCTGGTATTATAGCAGTCTTGCACGACTGTAGCCTAAAGGACATATTCCCTAAGCCTGGTATTATAGTAGTCTTGCACGACTGTAGCCTAAAGGACATATTCCCTAACCCTGGTATTATAGCAGTGTTGCATGACTGTAGCCTAAAGGACATATTCTCTAACCCTGGTATTATAGCAGTCTTGCATAACTGTAGTCTAAAGGACATATTCCCTAAACCTGGTATTATAGTCATTATAGCAGTCCTGCATGACTGTAGCCTAAAGGACATATTCTCTAACCCTGGTATTATAGTAGTCTTGCACGACTGTAGCCTAAAGGACATATTTCCTAACCCTGGTATGATAGCAGTGTTGCATGACTGTAGCCTAAAGGACATATTCTCTAACCATGGTATTATAGCAGTCTTGCACGACTGTAGCCTAAAGGACATATTTCCTAACCCTGGTAATATAGCAGTCTTGCACGACTGTAGCCTAAAGGACATATTTCCTAAACCTGGTATTATAGCAGTCTTGCATGACTGCAGCCTAAAGGACATATTTCTTAACCCTGGTATTATAGCAGTCTTGCACGACTGCAGCCTACAGGACATATTTCCTAACCCTGGTATTATAGCAGTCTTGCATGACTTTAGCCTAAAGGATATATTCCCTAACCCTGGTATTATAGCAGTCTTGCACGACTGTAGCCTAAAGGACATATTTCCTAACCCTGGTATTATAGCAGTGTTGCACGACTGTAGCCTAAAGGACATATTTCCTAACCCTGGTATTATAGCAGTCTTGCACGACTGTAGCCTAAAGGACATATTTCCTAACCCTGGTATTATAGCAGTTGCGCAACTGTAGCCTAAAGGACATATTTCCTAATCCTGGTATTATAGCAGTCTTGCACAACTGTAGCCTAAAGGACATATTTCCTAACCCTGGTATTATAGCAGTCTTGCACAGCTGTAGCCTAAAGGATTTATTCCCTAACCCTGGTATTATAGCAGTCTTGTACAACTGTAGCCTAAAGGACATATTCTCAAACCATGGTATTTTAGCAGTCTTGCACAACTGTAGCCTAAAAGACATATTCTCTAACCATGGTATTATAGCAGTCTTGTACAACTGTAGCCTAAAGGACATATTCCCTAACCCTGGTATTATAGCAGTCTTGTACAACTGTAGCCTAAAGGACATATTCCCTAACCCTGGTATTATAGGTATTATAGCAGTCTTGCATGACCGTAGCCTAAAGGACATATTTCCTAACCCTGGTATTATAGCAGTTTTGTACAACTGTAGCCTAAAGGACATATTCCCTAACCCTGGTATTACAGCAGTCTTGCATGACTGTAGCCTAAAGGACATATTCCCTAAACCTGGTATTATAGCAGTCTTGTACAACTGTAGCCTAAAGGACGTATTCCCTAACTTTCATATTATAGGTATTATAGCAGTCTTGCACAACTGTAGCCTAAAGGACATATTCCCTAACCCTGGTATTATAGCAGTCTTGCATGACTGTAGCCTAAAGGACATATTTCCTAACCCTGGTATTATAGCAGTCTTGTACAACTGTAGCCTAAAGGACATATTCCCTAACCCTGGTATTATAGCAGTCTTGCAAAACTGTAGCATAAAGGACATATTCCCTAACCCTGGTATTATAGCAGTCTTGCACGACTGTAGCCAAAAGACATATTCCCTAACCCTGGTATTATAGCAATCTTGCACAATTGTAGCCTAAAGGACATATTTCCTAAACCTGGTATTATAGCAATCTTGCATGACTGCAGCCTAAAGGACATATTTCCTAACCCTGGTATTATAGCAGTCTTGCACGACTGCAGTCTAAAGGACATATATCCTAACCCTGGTATTATAGCAGTCTTGTATGACTTTAGCCTAAAGGATATATTCCTAACCCTGGTATTATAGCAGTCTTGAACGACTGTAGCCTAAAGGACATACTTCCTAACCCTGGTATTATAGCAGTGTTGCACGACTGTAGCCTAAAGGACATATTTCCTAACCCTGGTATTATAGCAGTCTTGCATGACTGTAGCCTAAAGGACATATTTCCTAACCCTGGTATTATAGCAGTTGCACACCTGTAGCCTAAAGGACATATTCCCTAACCCTGGTATTATAGCAGTCTTGCACAACTGTAGCCTAAAGGACATATTTCCTAACCCTGGTATTATAGCAGTCTTGCACAACTGTAGCCTAAAGGACATATTCTCAAACCATGGTATTTTAGCAGTCTTGCACAATTGTAGCCTAAAAAACATATTCTCTAACAATGGTATTATAGCAATCTTGCACAACTGTAGTCTAAAGGATGTATTCCCCTAACCCTGGTGTTATAGCAGTCTTGTACAACTGTAGCCTAAAGGACATATTCCCTAACCCTGGTATTATAGCAGTCTTGCATGACTGTAGCCTAAAGAACATATTTCCTAAGCCTGGTATTATAGCAGTTTTGCACGACTGTAGCCTACAGGACATATTTCCTAACCCTGGTATTATAGCAGTCTTGCACGACTGTAGCCTAAAGGACATATTCCCTAACCCTGGTATTATAGCAGTGTTGCATGACTGTAGCCTAAAGGACATATTCTCTAACCCTGGTATTATAGCAGTCTTGCATGACTGTAGTCTAAAGGACATATTCCCTAAACCTGGTATTATAGTTATTATAGCAGTCCTGCATGACTGTAGCCTAAAGGACATATTCTCTAACCCTGGTATTATAGTAGTCTTGCACGACTGTAGCCTAAAGGACATATTCCCTAACCCTGGTATTATAGCAGTGTCATGACTGTAGCCTAAAGGACATATTCCCTAAACCTGGTATTATAGCAGTCTTGTACAACTGTAGCCTAAAGGACGTATTCCCTAACTTTCATATTATAGGTATTATAGCAGTCTTGCACAACTGTAGCCTAAAGGACATATTCCCTAACCCTGGTATTATAGCAGTCTTGCATGACTGTAGCCTAAAGGACATATTTCCTAACCCTGGTATTATAGCAGTCTTGTACAACTGTAGCCTAAAGGACATATTCCCTAACCCTGGTATTATAGCAGTCTTGCAAAACTGTAGCATAAAGGACATATTCCCTAACCCTGGTATTATAGCAGTCTTGCACGACTGTAGCCAAAAGACATATTCCCTAACCCTGGTATTATAGCAATCTTGCACAATTGTAGCCTAAAGGACATATTTCCTAAACCTGGTATTATAGCAATCTTGCATGACTGCAGCCTAAAGGACATATTTCCTAACCCTGGTATTATAGCAGTCTTGCACGACTGCAGTCTAAAGGACATATATCCTAACCCTGGTATTATAGCAGTCTTGTATGACTTTAGCCTAAAGGATATATTCCCTAACCCTGGTATTATAGCAGTCTTGAATGACTGTAGCCTAAAGGACATACTTCCTAACCCTGGTATTATAGCAGTGTTGCACGACTGTAGCCTAAAGGACATATTTCCTAACCCTGGTATTATAGCAGTCTTGCATGACTGTAGCCTAAAGGACATATTTCCTAACCCTGGTATTATAGCAGTTGCACACCTGTAGCCTAAAGGACATATTCCCTAACCCTGGTATTATAGCAGTCTTGCACAACTGTAGCCTAAAGGACATATTTCCTAACCCTGGTATTATAGCAGTCTTGCACAACTGTAGCCTAAAGGACATATTCTCAAACCATGGTATTTTAGCAGTCTTGCACAATTGTAGCCTAAAAAACATATTCTCTAACAATGGTATTATAGCAATCTTGCACAACTGTAGTCTAAAGGACATATTCCCCTAACCCTGGTGTTATAGCAGTCTTGTACAACTGTAGCCTAAAGGACATATTCCCTAACCCTGGTATTATAGCAGTCTTGCATGACTGTAGCCTAAAGAACATATTTCCTAAGCCTGGTATTATAGCAGTTTTGCACGACTGTAGCCTACAGGACATATTTCCTAACCCTGGTATTATAGCAGTCTTGCACGACTGTAGCCTAAAGGACATATTCCCTAAGCCTGGTATTATAGTAGTCTTGCACGACTGTAGCCTAAAGGACATATTCCCTAACCCTGGTATTATAGCAGTGTTGCATGACTGTAGCCTAAAGGACATATTCTCTAACCCTGGTATTATAGCAGTCTTGCATGACTGTAGTCTAAAGGACATATTCCCTAAACCTGGTATTATAGTTATTATAGCAGTCCTGCATGACTGTAGCCTAAAGGACATATTCTCTAACCCTGGTATTATAGTAGTCTTGCACGACTGTAGCCTAAAGGACATATTCCCTAACCCTGGTATTATAGCAGTGTCATGACTGTAGCCTAAAGAACATATTCTCTAACCATGGTATTATAGCAGTCTTGCACGACTGTAGCCTAAAGGACATATTTCCTAACCCTGGTAATATAGCAGTCTTGCACGACTGTAGCCTAAAGGACATATTTCCTAAACTTGGTATTATAGCAGTCTTGCATGACTGCAGCCTAAAGGACATATTTCTTAACCCTGGTATTATAGCAGTCTTGCACGACTGTAGCCTAAAGGACATATTTCCTAACCCGGGTATTATAGCAGTTTTGCACGACTGTAGCCTAAAGGACATATTTCCTAACCCTGGTATTATAGCAGTTGCGCAACTGTAACCTAAAGGACATATTTCCTAATCCTGGTATTATAGCAGTCTTGCACAACTGTAGCCTAAAGGACATATTTCCTAACCCTGGTATTATAGCAGTCTTGCACAGCTGTAGCCTAAAGGATTTATTCCCTAACCCTGGTATTATAGCAGTCTTGTACAACTGTAGCCTAAAGGACATATTCCCAAACCATGGTATTTTAGCAGTCTTGCACAACTGTAGCCTAAAAGACATATTCTCTAACCATGGTATTATAGCAGTCTTGTACAACTGTAGCCTAAAGGACATATTTCCTAACCCTGGTATTACAGCAGTCTTGCATGACTGTAGCCTAAAGGACATATTCCCTAACCGTGGTATTATAGCAGTCTTGTACAACTGTAGCCTAAAGGACGTATTCCCTAACCCTGGTATTATAGGTATTATAGCAGTCTTGCATGACCGTAGCCTAAAGGACATATTTCCTAACCCTGGTATTATAGCAGTTTTGTACAACTGTAGCCTAAAGGACATATTCCCTAACCCTGGTATTACAGCAATCTTGCATGACTGTAGCCTAAAGGACATATTCCCTAAACCTGGTATTATAGCAGTCTTGTACAACTGTAGCCTAAAGGACGTATTCCCTAACTTTCATATTATAGGTATTATAGCAGTCTTGCACAACTGTAGCCTAAAGGACATATTCCCTAACCCTGGTATTATAGCAGTCTTGCATGACTGTAGCCTAAAGGACATATTTCCTAACCCTGGTATTATAGCAGTCTTGTACAACTGTAGCCTAAAGGACATATTCCCTAACCCTGGTATTATAGCAGTCTTGCAAAACTGTAGCATAAAGGACATATTCCCTAACCCTGGTATTATAGCAGTCTTGCACGACTGTAGCCAAAAGACATATTCCCTAACCCTGGTATTATAGCAATCTTGCACAACTGTAGCCTAAAGGACATATTCCCTAACCCTGGTATTATAGCAGTCTTGCACGACTGTAGCATAAAGGACATATTCCCCAACCCTGGTATTATAGCAGTCTTGCACAACTGTTGAGCAGCTGTTGAGTCAACAAATCAGCTGCGGACTATACTGACATTGAAGTGAGCCATGCCTCATAATTATGCATTGGTTTAAACAGGGGCATTGTGAGCAGCTTCATAGCCCAGAATCCTTACAAGAAGATATTTAATTTTACTAAATTATATGTTCATAGTATTTTGAAATATATTTATGGTTTTGAATTTGCTTGGTGTACTATACTGTGGAAAATATTTAAGTCAAATTTAAACAGTGGCTGCAGGAGATGTTTCTATACTCCAGAAATGCTATAAGAACATATTTCTCTTTACTAAATTACATATTCTCTATATTTTGCAATGTGATTGTCTAGTACACCAAACAAGTTCATGCCACCAATGTACAATAGTTAAAACCAATGACTGTTTATAAAACTTACATACTTTTGAATAGGTTGTTACTATATCTACACAAATTTGAGTGTTTATACATTAAGTAGGATTTGTGGCATTACATAATTATATACACATATATATATGCAGTCAGTAAGTTGAATTTTTGGTAGCATCTCTTCACAGTGTCATTTAAGAAGCAGGAAGTATACATTTTAGTGAACTTTGAATCTGCTGGGCAGCAATAATCTGCAGCTATATAAATACAGTGTGCATTTTGCTGTTTACACATTGGTTTAACCAGCATGGCATTAGGAGCTTTTTTGTAGCCTAGAAATGTTAAAAGAAAGTATTTCTCTCCACAAAATTTCATTTAAATTTATAATCAATAGATTTAATGAACTGGCTAAGATACATGTATATCCTGGAAGGGGCATACAATGTTCAAAGCATTCTCCAAATGTGGTTTATGTTTTTATGTCATTACAAAGGCATGCATCTGAAGCATTTCTCCCCAGGCTGCTGCTAAAAATTGGCATTCTTCCAAGTCGGACTTTCCTGGTTAACAAATATTAAATAAAACTAAATAAATAAAAATTTGTTGGGTGCAATAGATGGTGTAAAATACGTAAAGTTTATAAATTTGTTTGTTTCAAATCTGCCGAAGAAGGCTTTTTTAGCTGAAATATGTTTGGATTTTAGCTAACATGTTGGTGCTGCTGTTTTCACTGAAAATAAACAATATTGCAAAGTAAATATTTACACAAGGGTGGTGTAAGGTTTTTTTGTATAAAATTAGTGGCAATAGTCATTTCGTTGACACAATAACGTCATATCACAAAACATCAACACCTTCATCACCTGCCGTGAGGTTACTCTTTGGAACATGCATGAATACAAAATCTTTTTCCTCAGGGGGGCAGGCAGCCCTGCACCTCCCACCACCCCACTAATATATATAAATTCTAGGATCATACAATCTGCAGTGAAGGGGCATATTCCCCTTCCTCAGTGATTATCCTTTATTGCACAACTTTCAACAAAAAATGGGTCAACAAAACAGAGGTTGTTCTTGTCTTAGCTATGATCTACCAACCTCATGTGAAAAAGTCTTTTTAATGAAGGCCTGGGAAGAGAAGCTTCAGAAAAATACAAAGAACACAAAAATATAAAATGCAAATAAAAGAATACAGAACAGCAAAAATACAAGACTGAAACACTTCAAAATATTGTACAATTTACAAAGAATGAAAACTGCATGGAATATTAGTGTACAATTTAAAATAGGCTTTATAGATCTACGTAGAAAGTTGGAGATAATGTGAATGAACTAAGCTTCTAAGAATTAAGAATGTAAAAATTAACATAAAAATATCTTCTAACACTAAGTTACTTGGTGGAACAGTGGCAAAGAGGCAGCATTACAACATCACAGTAAGAAGGTCTCAAGTTCATTTCTTGGCTGAGGTGCTTTCTTTGCAGAGTCTGCTTGTCCTCTCTTTATTAATGTGGGGTTCTCTCTTTATTAACATGGGGTTTCTCCAGGTGCACTGGTTTCACCCCACAGTCCAAAGTATGCAGTAGGTGTTTTTTGGACTCTAAATGTGAGTGTGTGCATGTGTGCTATGGAAGAAAGGACTAGCAACCTACTTTCATTTTACCCTCTGCTTTGTAAACTGTGCTGATAGCAGTAGCTGTCTGTGGGGTCACTGAAGGAGTCAGCAGCCACTTGTGAAAGAAAGAGAGACGAAATATAAAAGGACACTCGGCCAGACAATGAAATCAAGTCAAACAAATAAGCTGTCAAACATAACCTTATTTAGCTAAGGCGTATGATATACCATTGTGTTCAACTCCTGAGTGACGAGGCATAGTGAAGCTGGAAGAGGGCTGTGCTGCAATCACTAAGAAAACAGAAGGGAGACTGATAGAAAACAACCGTGTGGTTAAAATGAAATAAATCAAAGGAGTTTAAAAAGTGGAGGGACACAATTGTAGGGTTGGGTTCTGATCTGGCACCTCAAGAGTAGAACTATATTGCTTCCTCAAGTTATACTGAGATGAAACATCAAAGCTATTACATTGAAAATCCAACAAAACTGCCTCCTGCAAGGATGAAACAACGTCCAAATCCACTATTATTTAATTATCAATTGCTTTCACAGACAGACTAGCCTCTTATTACAAACCTAACACTGCAACTGGCTACAGTTTTTTTGTGGCCAACAAGCAAAACAAATTTGTCCCACAGTAAAACATTCAACTTATGTGCAATCGCTTGTCCGCAGACACAGACGAACACAAATGCAAATATGCACACACACACACACACACACACACACACACACACACACACACACACACACACACACACACACACACACACGCACGCACACACGCACACACGCACACACGCACACACACACACCCACATGGCTCTGTGCCCTTTGATCTTTTAACTGTGATCAAGTGACAGCAGGCCAGCTGCTTTCATACTATCTAGCCTCACACAAATTACTATATTTTCTGACTAGGTATTTCTTAAATGTTGGATTGTGGTTAAGTGGGAAAAGTTCTTCCCAGAGTACTATATTCAGCTTCTCTCTCACTCTCTCTCTCTCTCACAGACACAGACACAACACACATACACACACACACAACTTCCCATTCATCTACCCATGATCATTTAATTGTGATTAAGGGATAGCAGTACATTTAGTTGTGATTATGGGATAATAGGACATCTTTTTACACACATGGACTAACCCTATAGACACACTCTCTCTGCCACTCACAAACACACACACACACACACACACACACACACACACACACACACACACACACACACACACACACACACACACACACACACACACACACACGCTAACTAATTTCTGAATGGTACACTTTCAATAAAAAAAGAATAAAAGCACAAAGACATAGAATGAAATGACCATTTAGTAGACTTTATTGACAAGTTAAGCACTTTGCCTCCTTTATATATCAGTGACTTTTCCATAATCCCCAAAAAATTAACATTTAATAAACACTATATAAAAATTGAACAGAACCTGTGAGCAGCAACCAAAAGATTCATCCACTAATCAAAAACACAGTGTTAGTTTCATATAAAAATATTCATTTTATTGGATTCAGCTTTAAAGCACTATTAATTCTGATTGAGTCTTTGCCATTCATTTAGTCTTGGTGGATAGATAATATTCAATAATGATTGCCAGGATAACTCTATGTTCAAGCAAATAGTTATTGTCCTTTCTCTTTAAATTAGTCTGCACATTATCAAAAACAGAAATTTAAAACTTTTTTTTAATGAGAGCGTTATGTAGAAGGCAAGGACAAAGTATTATTTTTATCGCAGTTTCGAACGGTATACATATATTTGTACAATTCTTTGACCTAATATTCAGTTATCATCTTTTTTCCCCGTTTTCTAAATTGGGTTGGGATATTCTGTAAACAGTCGCTTCTCTTTCGCTTCAGTGCCACTCTTCTATTTTGTTTGACAGTCTTTCCTGATGTTTACAGATCCTCTTTCACACAATCCATCCATCTCTTTGCTGGATACCCTCTTGCCTTCTTCCTGTCTGTCCCAAATCTTCCTCACCAGGTTGCCTTCTGCTTTCCTGCACATGTGCCGAAACCACTGTAATCTGCCGTTTCACGTCTTTGCAATTGGAGCTACTTGTGCTTCTGCTCTGATGTTCACATTTCTTTGTCTGTTTGTCTGTCCCACAGTGTGCATCCCACTACCATTTCATCTCCATCACCTCTAGCTTCCTCAACTGCTCTGCCTTTTCTGCCCAAGTTTCTGTACCATACAGTAATACTGGTCACACCATTGTTTTGTACCCCTCAGTTTAAAGCTTTTTTGGCATTCGTCTGTCACATACTATGTCTGACACTCTGTGTCAGTTGGCTGCAGCCCCCTCTAATTGTAGCTTTGACATCTTTACTCAGACTTCTATTCTCCTCGACTACCCCTCTGAGATATTTGAAGCTGTTAATCTGTTCTGGTGTTTCCCTTCTATCTCAGTTGTTTAGCATCTTCTAATTTTCTTCATTTGCTAACATGACAGCTGTCTTATCTGTACTCGTTTTCATCCCAGTTTACCTTCAGCTCTGCATTTCATTCCCTTGTCATTTCCTGAAGTTCTTACTCAGAGTATGCGTGTACTGCCACATCATCTGCATACAGCAGTTGTGTCGATCTGTCCCTCCCTCCAGCCTGTTTGCTAATGCAGTCCATCACCAGTCTGAACAGCAGTGTGCTCAGAGATGAGCCCTGGTGGACACCCACTGCCAATGGGAACCCCTCTGTGAGTCCAAATACCGTTGAGATTTGTGTCTTTGTGTCCTTGTACATAGCCAACACTAATTGTACAAATATTTCTGTGGCTTCAGACTATCACAGGGCTACCCACATTAGCTTTCTTGGGACCTTGTCATATGCTTTCTCTATATGTAGGAATGCTTCTTCTCAGCTATCAGTCTCATTGCAAATATTAGGATGGCGTGCGGCATTCTCATCTGAATTTGTCCTTCTCACCTCCCATTTTACTTTCTACTACTCTACATATTCATTTATCAATCATACAGAACTTTCATGCAGTGTGACAGGAGTTTAATATCTCTATACCATCCATAGCTGTGTGTCTCCTTTGTCTTTGCACACTAGTACTAGAATGCTTGTTTTCCAGTCATCTGAGATACTCCTTTCTCTCCAGACTGCTATGAGTAACCTCTGAAGCCATTTCTTCCCTGTCTCACCCAACATCTTTATCATTATATGCTGTGACCTCATCTAAGCCTGCTACTTTCCCTGACTTCATCTTCCTTAGAGCTGTTCTCACTCCTTCTAGGGTGGGCTCCTCTTCTTCTCAAACCATAGGCTGTGTCTGGGGCAGTACAGTTTCTTTGGGATTTTCTTCAGTCAGAAGCTGCTAAAAGTACTCCTTCCATCTGGCGTTGGTATCTGTGGACTGGTGAGGAGGAGGCTGGCATTCTTAATGAATTGTTCTGTCAATCTTCCCAAAATAAAACCTATCCCAACCTGAACAGATAGCAATAAACATAACAAATGTCCTATTGCAATCATAATGTTTTCCAGTCTTAATGTTCTCTTGTGATAGTCTAACTAAATCAAGGGTCCCTTAAAAATAAGTCTCCACTAAAAAAAGGATTCATGATTCTACATCTCGTTTCTCCTTAGTGCAAGTGTTTACAGTAACAGACTTTTTCTCTAACAGTTTCAAATTAAATTTCTTTTCTTAAGCAGATTTTGAGGTGATGCCAACAACTTTAGTTAATGCATCACTCCCTCTAATGCTCAGTATATTTTTAGTTATCAATAATAGTTATTTTAATACTCCTACTGCATGCACAGTTAGATCGACAAACCTAAACCATGCTGACATTCATGAAAATGTGCTGTATTATTACTTTTAAAATCATGTTAAAAACTGATTTGTGTTTAACTTGTTTGTCTTGTACCATACCCTCAAAAATTTCAGTAGCCAAATCAGAAAGGTAATTTATTTCTCTAAACATGGTAATTAACTGTAATAAATGTTTATAAGGTGTAGTGACATCTGTTGTTACCCTATACTGTCTAATGAAATCATTCTTTGCAACATTTTCTATAGGTTCATAGATTAGTACTAGGCTAACTGCCCTTAAATGTCAGAATCAGCCCCTACACCTTGTGCCTCTGAGGTAAACATCTTAACCATTATGCCAACAGACTTTGGTAGCCTTATCAGGGGGTTCTGTTTCCCATGGATATGTGACTGTGGGCTTAGTTTACATAAGCATGGGGGGGGGCTGTAGATAGCAAAATACTCCACGTATAATGTGTGTGTGTGTGTGTGTGTGTGTGTGTGTGGGGGGTGGCTTGTCCCCTTGCAAAAAGACTGCTTTTGTGTGTTTTGTAGTCATTTGTGTAGCCAAGCAATTAAGGTAAACTACAGTTAGCATGTCTGGAGTTAGACATTGGTGGTGGAACTGGACACTACACATAGTAAGATTAAATAAATGTAGAATAGTGGCGACCCTACAGTAGTACAGCTTGCTTTTGGTATAAAGTCCAAGTAGAAAAAGTGTTATGGTATTAAAAAAATGTACGTTATATTAAAAAGAAGTTCTTAATACGTAAGGACTGGAAATTGTCAAAATGTAGTTAATCATTCACATTATGTACCTTCAATATTTTGCACTCTCGACAAAACAAAGAACAGTCTCTCTCTCTCTTTCTCTCCCTACGGATATCTTTAAAACCTGATCAATAAGAGAACGCGCAACATTAATGCTTAAACTACTAAGCACAGTTTGTTCAACCAAGCTGAGTAAGCTGGGATATCAGAGTTTAAGAGTCTTTGTTAGAAGGATGAGTCACAGGGTTCCTAGGGAAGTAAGTCATTTTCAATATCATCTATATGCCTTATCATGGTGGCTCAAACACATGAGAACTTGTTGAAGGCACATGATGTTAATGTGCACCATGAATATATTATGTGTCTTGTCTGTAGCCTTAGCTAGCTGCCATGCTTGCTATATGTCCATTTGCATACAAATTATCCCGGTTACTCTGACATCCATCTGTCACAACTCAAACAGTTAAGGCATGTCCAATGTATTCTGCATTGGCTCAAAATACATACTCAATCTCAATTGGAGGTACCCTCATATCAGAGTTATTTTTATCATTTCAATATTATCTAAACATAGTTAAGTGCCCAGGACCTCTTCATTACATTTTATTTTCCTACCTGAAATCATGAAGACTTGCCCACCTTTTTTCTTATTCAAATTTCTTACCGTGTTTTGAAAGGAATCTACTTTGTTCTGTTTGACACGGGCAATTATATTCTCTACATAGTTTTTAATGTTAGTCACCACTAACAGTTTTAAATTATGAGACTGCGCCTTGCTGAGATTAGTACAGTACTGCAAGGAGCATTTAAGAGCTAATGTGAATCTTTTTCCAAAGAGTTAATTGCTTTCGGAATCTTTAGAAGAGCAGAGGTTAGCATTACTGCAAAACTACATGAACAAACTGGTCAACACTTTATTTTTTGCCTAGTATATGTTACTGTTGTGCATTTATTGGCTGGAGTACCTTCTGTGTAGGGTCTGCATATCCTCCCTGCTGTTGACTGAGTTTTAAAGACATGCAGGTAGTTGCATGTGTGTACCTTCGGTGAAGATTGGGCACCGGGCTGGCAACCCAACACTGTAAAACTCCACTGCCAATCAATCTGCAGACCAGTGATCCCCTGTGGCGACCCCTAATGGTAGAACCAGAAAGACATTGCTTTTGTTAAAAAGGAGTTGCTTGAATCTGCCTTACAATTTCCGGGACATGTTTGTTGTCAGACACAGATAACTTGGCAGACCTGCTCTTCCCAGCACCTAAATATGACAGAGTGGGGTGTTGGTGAACTAGAGCTACAATTCTGAATCTATAACAAAAGTTTATATTTTAGTTACACTGTCTAGAGTAAAATTTAAAGACATTTTATACTTAGCTTATAGAGTAATTCCACAAAAGAAGAGTAAATGGCATCATTTATAAAGACAGTTTAAGACGGCAGTAACTCACAAACAGCCACTGTAAGTGTATGCAAAGCTAAGTAATTAATTGTGTGTGGGCTTTGTCATATTATTGGGATGAAAAGTGAATTATAAGAGAAAGACAGACTCAAAGACAACTCATTAGTATAGCAGTTCACATGAGGCATGTTTTTTGGGTATAACAATTGAAAAATGTATATTTCCTACTTAGAATGATAATTAGACCTTAGTACCTAAGCTGGGCACGCTGGTTTGAGTCAAGGTTTCCCAAGTGGACAGGCCAAACCAGTTGATATTATTATTATCTGTCTGAACCATCACAAACTAATAAAAATAATTAAAATAAAAAACATCTTTCAATGAGGAAAGCTAGCCTGCAACCTCCCGCGGCTTTGACCCCCCCCCACCTCCTTACTTAGATATGCTAATTCCATGGTCACATTTGTGTAGAGAAGAAAGAAAAGCTCAAAAACTGTGACTGCTGGTGCACAAACAAAAATGGCACTGGTCATCATTTTCAATGAAAAACAGTGAGTAGGGATTCCATATCAGGAAAGTACCGTCAACAAGCTGAAATGTCATTCAGTTTACACTCAACAGAAGGACGCTTGACCAAATATATGATAAACAGTATCTTTGTTTTCAGTTTTGTGTATAGCTTTTCTTTAATATGGTGCATCTGTTCTTCCTCCTAGGTGGTGAATTGCTAAAGATATGAATGTGTCAGGATCCAAATAGATGGACTAGGATTCATAAAGGGTAGGCAATGTGTACACCTCTGTGTTTACCTCATGGCACCTTTTCCCAGTTCAGTAATAGCCCTAAATCTATGCTCCATGATGCTTTGGCACAAAGAAATGCTGCACCTTGTAGGGCTGGCCCTATGGGCATGTTGATGCTAATGAGGTATTCTGGGGGAGAGGCATAAGCTAATTAGTTATGTGCTCTTTCTGTCTCTCTCCCCCCTGCAATCAACACCAGGAAGATGTCTACTTGGCTGAGAGATTCAAGAAAATTCCTTTGCTGTGTAGACCAGCATGGCCATTCCATCACTTTGAGGTATTGCCTGTATTGAGCTAACTGCTACGACCATGGTACAGAAATTGGGGGTGGCCACTAGATACTAGGGAGAGCACACCAGAGAAGTACCTTTATGGTACAGACATCACTACAGGGATCGAGGGTTGGGGGATTCACATCAGGAAATACTCTGAAGTGCAAGTGCTGTAACAGCAAGGAAAGCACTATGAGAAAAGATGGTGGGGGATTCAATGCCACATGGAAATCAGTATTGGAATACATGGTGGGGGGATTCACTATAGCAAGGAAAGCAGTATGGGAATAGATGGTGGGGGGATTCACTACGGCACGGAAAGCAGTACGGGAATAGATGGTGGGGGGGATTCACTATAGCAAGGAAAGCAGTATGGGAATAGATGGTGGGGGGATTCATTACGGCAAGGAAAGCAGTATGGGAATAGATAGTGGGGGGATTCACTATGGCACAGAAAGCAGTATGGGAATAGATGGTGGGGGGATTCACTATGGCAAGGAAAGCAGTATGGGAATAGATGGTGGGGGGATTCACTACGGCAAGGAAAGCAGTATGGGAATAGATGGTGGGGGGATTCACTAGTTGCTGTGGAATATGCCTAAGTACAATTTCTGTAATAACATGAACAACAGTCGGAGTTCAGATGGGGGCAGAACTCTAGACACCAGGGAAGCATGAATATTTCAGTGCCTTAACTGCACCAGCTTTGGGATAGGAATCACAGGGTGGAGGTAAAGTAGCTTCCAAGCTACAGGGAACTTTCCAGGCGCACAAATTGTTTGACAGCTTGAGCTGAACAGACTAAAAGACAAGCCTGGGCACCAAGCCCTTCAAAGCTTTTCTGCCAACAGAAAGAGGGAGGATGAGCCCTGAAAAGACAATACTAGGAAGAACAAATAATAGATAACCACAACCTGGCATAAACAACAAACCAAAAAATAGTGCAGAGTATAACAAAAGATAACAGCTTTAGATGACCATTTAGAAATATTCTGTTTTGACACAGGTTAGCCCTTCTTTTTACTTTAAAAAAATGAACAATTGATCTGAAAATTTGAAAGATCTAGTTCTATCAAGATATTACCTGAGTTGTCTGTGGACATCCAAGGTACATAGCATCCTTTCTCCCTCATTTTTAGGTTCAGGAAAGAAAAAGGGGAGAGGGATAGTTTTGCTTAAAGTAAACTAGGATACCACTTAAGGCATAAAAGAAGGGTTACTTCTCAAAGAAACCAGGTTCTTGTGGAAAATGAAAAAGGGCTGTCTCACCATAAGGGCTTACAACTCTAATACCCTTCTTGTAGATGTCAGAGAAATCAGTAAAACTATTTACATGTTAAGAACTTCAAGTCAGTCAAGTTAGTCAGTTCAAACGGAGCAAGTCTTAGTTTCTCTAATACAAAATTAAGATCCCAAGGAGGGACCACAGGTTTTCTTAGAGGCCTTTTACGCAAAATCCTTTCAAAAACATTTAGACATGGGAATACATTGAAAGAGGATGATCCATGGAAAAACATGCTGAAACAGCTGATAAATGAACCCTGATAGAGGAAAAATGCCATAGGATAGTAGCACACAAATATTGTAAAACCAGAAAACAACTAGCCTTGAATGGGTGCTGATTATGTTGCTGGCACCAACAAGCAAACCTTTCTCATTTGCTAATATATGATTTTCTAGGAGCAGGCTTTGTTGTCTACATTAATACCTGCTACTTGTCCTCAGTAAACAGGTGCCTAAAGGGAATTAATACCCGATCATCCAGGCAGTCAAAGTTGATTTGGGTCAGTATGTATCAAACAGCGCTGCTCTTGTGTTAATAGATCCACTTTATGAGGAAGCTTGTGTTAATTGCCCATCTCTATTTCCTAAAAGAAGGGAGAACTACAGTTGCCTGGGCCAGAAGGGAGTCACCACAATTATCTTGGGGGATTATTTCTGCATCTTCAGAAGTAAGGGTGAAAAAGCATACAGGAACATTTCTGTCCAAGGAAAAGAAAAGCCATCTGCCATCCAAGCCTTCTTGCATGGAGTCCTGAAGCAGAATCTTGCCAACTGATTGTTCAGAGAGGGGGCAAGAGGTCTACTTGAGGAAATCCTGACAGACTAATTAAATCTCGGAAGAGCCCATAAATTTGTGAGGGTTTGCTGTTGTTCCGCTCAGCTCATCTGCCCCATGATTTTGCTGTGTCAGAATGTATGATGCCTGTGGAATGAGACTGTGATGTGAAGCTATATCCCATGCTAACATGGCTAGTCTGCAGAGGTGGTACAGCCTGGTTCTCTCTTGCTTGTTGATGTGCCACACGACTGTGGTATTGTTTGTAACAACTTGAAGAGGTCCCAGGGACTAAAGAAGATTCAGAGTGCTCAGTGCCTTGATCATAGCAAGCATATCTTTTATATTTATGTGCCTGTGTTTGTTCTTGTTGTCCCACACACTTTGCACTTTTATCCCTCCTGAAACTGCTCTCCAAGCAAAGTTTGAGGTGTCTATGTTGACTGACTGCTTTGGAAAAGGAAAGGAGAAGGGGAGATCTGGATTTAGGGATATTTGCTGTCTCCACCAACCGATTTCCCTTTGACAAACACCAGCAATGGAATATGAAAAGACAAGGGGTGTTGGTACTTGACACCTCAGATACATAATCCTGTGAGGAGTTAAAAAAGACTTTTGAATGTTCCCTTGGATTCCCAGATTGTGTAAGAGATCTCTCACCCAAGAGATAGATTCTTGACACTTTGAAAAATACTCTGCATAGATAAGCAAGTCATTTAAATGTGGAAAAAATGTGGATAGCCTGTATCCTGTAATTAGCTATAACTGGAGCTAGACACTTTGTGAACACTCTTGGTGCTGTGGATAGTCCAAAGGGTAAGGCAGAGAACTAATAATATGATCCAGACACACAAAACCTTAAAAAACACCTTAAGTCTGGATGAATAGGAATGTGATGAGCATCTTTTTAAATCTACTGTTACAAGGAAACCTGAATGAGGAGAAAGAGGTAACAGTTTGTGAAGTGACATCATTTTAAACATGGGTACTATCACAAACAGGTTTAGGGGAGAAAGAACAAGAACTGTTTCCAAGGAATTTTCTTTCTTTCTTTGGTACTAAAAGCATCCTTGAATAAAAGTCCTTTCCCACCTGGGAAGGGGGCAATTGATTCTATCAATTCCTGGGACATCTTGTGATAAAGGACAAGTAGAAACAAAGCATCTGGTCTGGTCTGGAGGATGAGGAATTACTCCCTGGAAGGGAGGAATTTCCTCCCACTGCCAACCTTGATGGATAATCTTCAGAACCCATTTGTCTAAAACCATCTGTTGCGAAAGGGAAAAGTGGAGATTCAGACTTTAGGGAAAAAAGAGAGTTGGCAGTGTGGGAAGAGGGAATAACATCTCTTAAGTAATCATTCTGACTTACTGGACTGTGTTGGTTTTGGAAGTTTCCAGAATTCTTCTTGGAATCCCCTTCCCATTTCTTCTTAAATGTCTGTATACCTGTATTTTGTTGAGACTATTTATTTTGTTAATTAAAAAATTTGGAAGAGGAGTTTGAGAATCCCTTGGAGAACATAGAAAAGGAAGGCTGAAAAATCTTAGATTCCCTGTATCAGATTACTCCTTTCATCACACCGTTTAATCACCTCTGCAGCAGAGGGGCCAAACGCTAAATCTCCATACAAAGGAGAATTTAAAATCTCATTTTAATCATCTGGGAGGTTGTGAGAATGCAGTCATGCAAACCTCCTCAAAACAGTACCAGTGAACATAGCCCTTGAAGAATTATCAAAAGAGTCATGCATGCACTGTAAACAATGAATTATTACTGGAACAATAGAAGAAATTAAATTATTTAAAGCAAATTTTCCTCACAAGAAGCAATTGCAGATTAAACATTTCTCATACTTTCATAATTAGTTTGAACAAACCTTAACATATGAACTCTGAGAATCAAAGTTGTAAAAGCATACACTTTTTCCAGTAATTAAGCCCATCCTTATCAGAAAGAGTAGGGATACAATTAACTGACTGTATAGCAACAGAAGGATTAACTAAAGCTATAGCTTCTGGCTCATCTTTGGGAAAAGTGCATAAAACATTTAAAGACTGAGGACGTTATACATCCTATCTGCCTATTAGGCTGGCTGGCTGCCATAAAAACTGCAGGTTGTAACATATCCTCCAAAGCTGACAGAAATGGAGGAATTTATTTATTTATTGACATTTGATTACCGGGAAAGTCTGACTGAGTAGAAGCCCATTTTCAGTGGAAGTATGGTGAAAAAAGCTCCAAATGGAATGGACGCAGGTTCTGGAAATTCCTCCTGTGAGAACTCATAGTATTTTCTGAGGGACTGAGAAACCTCAGTGTTCTCCCACTGAAAACACTGGCACATTCTAAAAATAGTCTCAGAGAAAGAGAAACCCCCACAGTGAGAGTTGGAAACTGAGCTTTCCTCTGAGTTTGAATCAGAAATCTGAGGGGAGACAAGTACAACTATGACTCTGTCATTGTCCATGTTGGTGTAAATGACCTGAGACATACCTCCCTGGACTACATGAAAAGAGACATGGAAGAGCTCTCCGATTTTGTAGCCCAGGCAGGTATGACCCTAGCCCTGAGTAGCATCCTGCCTTCGCCCAGAATGATACTGCAGTACAAGGACAAAATGATTGACTTCAACAATTGGCTAAGCTTCTGGTGTCATTCTAAGGGGATGCAGTATCTGTCTGCCTGGGATGACATGGTTGACAGACAACGATGCTTTGCCAGAGCTGGCCTGCATCTGTCACCCCTGGGATTCTTGATACTGGCTAAGGCTGTTGCCGCTCCTATAATGCCTTTTTTAGGCAAGGTTGAAATGAAAAATTCACAACCATAACAGGAACAGACAAGCAAAAACTGAGGATAATGCTACTCAATGCTAGAAGTCTAAATCTCAAAATGCACTCCCTCGAGGCACTCTTTAAAATGGAGAACATTGATATCTGTGCAGTAACTGAGACCTGGTTCAAGGCTCTAGACAGCACCCCTGCATTATCAGGCTATAACTCATACCACACTTTTCGGCCATCTAACCTGGACCGGAACACCAAAGGCGGAGGTGTGTCCATATTCCTTAAGGATACTCACACCTCCAGGCTAGTTGCTCAGCATAATGCATCCGAGGTTATCCAAGTGCAACTAACTCTGGGCAAAATTGCAATCCAAATTGTTGTTTGCTACAGATCCCCCACCATGCCCCAGGATTCCCACTCCTCTTTTCTTGATCTACTGGAAAATATTAGGGTTCAACCAAACACCCTAATAATGGGCGATTTCAACTGCCCCACCATTAACTGGGAAAGCTACTCGTATACCAACTCCTTTGCTCATCGCTTTCTGGAATTCATAAATTCCAATGCCCTGGATCATCAACTTATCCACACCCCCACCAGGGGCAACAATATCCTAGACCTAGTCATTACCAACATGAGTGACCGGTGTTCCACACCTGAAGTCAACTCCTCGTTGGTCAGATCTGACCATAAGCTAATCACCCAAGATATCCACATCCCACCCCCACCCCCCATTAAGGAAACCACGGTAAAAAATTTCTCCAAAGCCAACTTCATGCTTCTTAAGACAGAAGTGGCAAACTTCATGACACCCATGCAGATGGACAATATAGTTATGACTGTTGAATTATACACAAATGCACTCTATAATGCTATCCCAAACAGAACCAAGACGCTATCCTCCAATAAAAGGAAGCCAATCTGCTGGTCCCCTGCCATAAACAAACTCCACAACAGAAGGAAGAAACTGTTGCAAAAGAGAGTAAAATCCCCATGAGTGGAGGAGCTCCCTGGTCAGCCTCAGTAAGAAGCTGAGATCCCTTATAAGATCCTCCAAAGCTAGCTATGGAAAACAAAATCACCACTGATTCTAGGGACAACCACAAAACATTCTATAGCTATGTCAAGAATCTCAATGGCAACACTCAGATCTGCTCTGAGTTACAGCACAATGGCACGAAAATTACAGAACCAACTGATATTGCCAGCATCCTGGCAGATAGGTTCAGTGCTAACTTTACCCCCCTCTCATCCCCTAAAGGGCCCATATCTATACAGGAAGAATGCAGGGTCCCTGTAATCACACCTATGCAGGTAAAAGCTGCACTCTCTAAAGCCAAAAATACAGCATCCATGGGACAACATCCCAGTTTGCGTTTTACACAAACTTCAGAACGAACTGGTTCCCCACCTAAGCACCATGTTCAATCAGAGCCTCACATCAGGCTTTGTGCCCACTGAATGGCGCACAGCAACAGTTATCCCACTCCACAAACGGGGAGCCACCACTGATCCCAGGAACTATTGGCCTTTTAGCCTGGCGAGCCTGGTCTGTAAGGCCATGGAACGTATCATCATGGAACTCATAAACAAAGACATTGGTAACCTCCAAACTCTGGACCCCACCCAGTTCGGGTTTGTGAAAGGCAGATCATGCCTCCTGAATCTGATTGACTTCTTTGAGGCAGTCACCAAAGCAGTAGACAAGGGTAAGGTTGTTTACACAGCCTATCTTGACCTCGCCAAGGCTTTCGACACCATCCCCCATTCCGGAATTATAGCTAAACCTCACTAAACTAGGTATAAATCCCTATGTCACAAGATGGTTTGCCAACTGGCTCACTGACAGAAACCACACTGTAAAAGTTGCAGACTCCAAATCTGACTTCAAACCAGTGACAAGTGGAGTACCGCAGGGTTCAGTCCTGGGACCGCTCTTGTTTGGTGTCTACTTCTCTGAAGTACAGGCTAACACAGAAGGTCTTTGGCTAACAAGGTTCGCAGATGACTGCAAACTAGGAGCCATAGTCGAGTCCTCAAATGATGTGGATATCCTACAGAAGGGCCTCACTGAGACAGATGCCTGGCGTGAGAGCCATGGCCTCAAGCTTAATGCCAAAAAGTGCATTGACATCCCCTTTAGTAAAAACTCTGTACTCATGAACTACCACATAGGCAGCAGTCTAATTAATGCCAAATGTGTGATAAGAGACCTTGGGACTCAGGTGGACAGTAGTCTCTCCTTTGATAATCACATCACCACAGTAGTCAGGAAATCCTTCTACATGACACACTTCATCACAAAAGGGTTCTCATCCAGGAAAAAAGAAGTCATTGTTCCCCTCTACGTGACACTCATCAGACCCATTATAGAGTATAACGTCCCTTTTGGAGTGTACCTAACAAGACATCTGCAGCAGCTGGAAAAGCCATAGAAGTACCTCACAAAGAGGATTACTGACCTCAAACAGATGCCCTACACTGACCGTCTCAAAAAACTCCAGATTTACTCCGTAGCATATCTCCTATTCCGAGGTGATCTCTGCCTAACATATAAAGCTATGTCAAACCCAAAGCTGTTGGACATGCTATATCTAGAGAAATCCCAATCCCTCCAAGCTACATGCTCTAGGGACTTAAACCTTGTCACCACAATAAACGGGACATGCTGGAGGGATAGATTCCTGTCCCAGAGACTTCCCATACTCTGGAACAAGCTACCCATCTATGTCAAGCAAAGTTCGTCATTAGCATTCTTCAAGAAAAATCTTGATGAGTGAATGGGAAATAGGAAATACACCCTGGGGATCACTTCTGTGGCTCTGCTTGAGAGGGGCACAAGAAATTAACTTTCTTGGGTGGCATAAGCCAGGGAACGTTGTTGGCTAGGCTTACTTAGGCCCTTGGACTGATAGCCTAGTACCTACATATGAAGCTATGAATCTATGGAAACCCCTGTTCCACCCCTGCGTCTTCCTGTCCAGATTCAGAATCTTGAATCTCTTTATGAAAGGAGGTAGCTCTCTCTTTTACCAGAAACTACTTAATAAGATGGATCAATAGCCAGAATTAAATCCTGAGCTAGATCCAGTCAGCTAATCCTATCTAAGGAAATTTGAGGAGCTTAGTTTTCCAGCTTTTTGACAGGAAAAATGGGGCCAACAGTGTTATTAGCGGCAGCAGCAGCTTCCCCAGGAGTGGGCACAACATTCTGACAAAACAGGGAAGCCTTTCCTGCTCTATCTTCCACAAGTGACTAGAGTGAATCTCCCTTACCCGCTGAGGGGATCCCAAAGCTTTCAGCCATAGAGGACATAACTAACCCTGGTCTGCAGTAACTGTAGTTGCTATACTAGAGGGATCCAGGGTAAAAGATGAGTGGTGTGAGGTACAATTAATGGCTATAGCAGAGTCACCCACCTGCAGCTGAGGTAACTTGCTAGCCTGCTGTGATGGCAATTGCTGTTTGTTTAATTTTTCATTATTGTAGCTGGAAAAATGGCCCAATGTGGGCTTGACAAATTGTTCCATCGTCAAGGCAAAAACTGTGCTTCTTTTCCTTAGAAAACAAACAGCAAATGCCGGTAAAAACTAAAAGTCTTTTTAAAAGTCACTTTTTTCACAGACAAAACCAGTTTAAAAAGCACATTTAAACACCTTTCCAGCCCCACAAAGTAAAGTAATCACAATTTTATCATAGAGAAATGGTTTTCATTTACTTTAAACAACTTTTAAATTGACAAGAGAAAAGAGTATGCCTGTTTAAACGTGCAGTGCAGTCTCATGACAATCCACTAAAATACAAACTCCTAGCTTTAAAATAACTTTCCTGAAGAGTAAAGTGTGACTAATAAACACAATTATTAAATGCAAATTTTTTTCCACAAAAGGAACTTATCTGTTCTGCAAAGAAACAGCACAATCTGACTGTCTATCCTCAAAAGCCTCAGAGAAGTATACTCTTTGATGGCAGTAAGGCACTGAGGGTCTTGGCACCCAAACATATCTTTTATACAGCTCAGCTCGAGCTCTTTATGCCAGGATGAGGTTACCTATTTTTCTGTATTTCCTAGCATTGTCCTTTCAGGTTTCAACCCCCCACCTGTTGGCAGGAAAACTCTGAAAGCTTGGCACCAATGCATTTATTCTAGTCAGTTTAGCTCGAGCTACCAGACAGGCTGGGTGCATGGAGGTTCCCTAAAGCTTTGGGAGTTGGCTGGCTGTTAAATCCTTGGCAGGATATAATCCATATAGCTAAGACTAATCCATTAGTGTTCAATATAATGAGCATCACTAGATACCAGGGATACATAAGCCCTGATTGCCTTTACAGCGCTGATTTCAGGATGCCGATCGAGGGGTGGGTCAGCAAAAGGAAGGCACACAGGTCAAGGGCAGGTAAGGGGACTGTGGTGTGTATGCGCGCGCGCGTGTGTGTATGTGTGTGTGTGTGTGTGTGTGTGTGTGTGTGTGTGTGTGTGTGTGTGTGTGTGTGTGTATAAGAGAGATGGGGTAATGCCATTACATACATGAGCAGTAGTTTAGTACTGCGAGGTGCAGACCAGCAGTGATCTACATGTCACAGTAGTAATTCAGAGACATGCAAATTAGCTGATAATGAGGTCTTACCTAATAATGTCTCTATACTGCAATGTAGGAGTAGGGTATTTTTAAAACAAGCTATACAACTCATACAAGGCCCTTTACTGAATCTCTGGGATGATCTTCCAAAACTGGAGACATGCCAATAAAAACAAATCCCTGTAAATTATAACCAATAATTCCAAACAATTTGATTTTTATTTGTGTTTTATAAAACATGCTTGGAATATAACTTTACATGTAACTGTATCTGTGTAACTGAATTTTAAAGGCTACCTTATGTAAAAGTAAGAATTAGTGCACAGAATGAGCTTGCCTTAGTGTTCTCATCTCCTGTCAGCCAAGTGCACTGTAGCCAGGCTTCATTCTCACCAGCGTGGTTGAGCTGGTGAGATTTCCCTTACAGCAAATAGATGGGTGGGTAAGAGAGAAGCTCTTTATCTCAGACCTACAACTTAAACTTCATCAGTAGCACACAATAAATGTCTACATGAATGGTATTGACATCTACTGTTGTTACTGTGTTATGACTTTACTTCCTGACTACACAAATAAGGTACGTTGCTGAGTTATAGTAGCATGTGCTTTTATTTTTAAAACAAAAAAAAATAATATTAGTAATAAACATGTCAACTTTACTGTGCAGTCTGTAAGGGCATATTTAATTAGATAATGAAATGATTCTTATATTATATTCACTTTGCTAATTAAATGATTATTATATTATATTATATTATATTATATTATATTATATTATATTATATTGTAACTGTGGTAGGGTTATAGTGTACTTGCATTGTAATTAGATATAAAAGCATTTAAAAATTCTGTATCACCATATCCCTATAAGAGCTTTAAAATAAATACCATATACAATAATAAAATAGGTGATTGAAATTAAAACAATACTGCATTTCTAAGAAGGTACCAAAGTCACTACCATGCAGCTGCAATGCCTTGTAAACCTGCATTCAGAATGAGACGTCTTCATTTTGAAATATTTGGTATAGCACCAACAATCCACCCATCAATCCACAACCCATTTTCCCATTTTTACACTTGGGGTGAGGGTGTCACTTCAGCAGTGACAATCACCTAGAGCCAAGGTTTACACCACTGAGTGGCTAGCCCTGCTGTGGTTGTTCTTCCATACCACACTCACACACACACACTCACCTGTGGCCAGTTTAGACTGTCCAGTACATCTTTTGCATGTCTTTGGAATGTGGAAGGAAACTGAAGCAGCTGGAGAAGACCCATGAGGACACAGGGAGGACATGCAGACTCTGCACAGAAGGTACCCCAGTTGAGAATTGAACCAGAGAACCTCTTACTGTGAGGTGACAAAACTACCTGTTGCACTACTGTGTTGCACTGGAAATATGTCCCATTTCTTCCATCCAGTCTGGATAGTTTAGTTGCCATTTTTATGGACCTTTACTAATCTAAGATAGTTCTGCATCAGTAGTATGTTGCATATGTATCAGATAGTTTTGAACTCCACACAAGTTCTCTTGCATTTGCTGGAAAACAGTTCCATGAAGCTATCAGTCTTTTTCAGAATAAATTACTATCATCTTTGTCTTTTGCATTCATGTAGCAATATTTTCAGCTTGTTTACAATACTCAGTAATAAGGTTTCAGCCTTAGAGCTCTGTGGCTCTGTCTTGACTCATGGTCACTGACTGTATGGCATTTGCAAGTTTCTCAATGTATATTCTCTGGTTACTCCAGGTTCCTTTCACATTTCAAAACATGCTGATTAATCGACTGTTTTAAAAACTGTCCCTATATGTTTTAGTTACCCCTGCCTTTGTGGCCCAGGTTATGTTAAAAGGGTCTGAGGAAAAGTTCACAAACCAGTGAATAAATTAAAAGTACTGTATTTGAACAAACTGCTTTCTGAAAAAATCCTCCAGACATGTAACCTAATTTTCCTCTTACAAATCAAGATATGTAAAAGACTTTGAGATAGATCATGAGTCTGTATTCACCAAAATGCACATGGAGCTCTCTTAGCTTGTCTATGCATAAATACTAATGGAGTGCCACTGCCCTTGTTTGGTTGTTTTCCTCTAGAAAGTCTTCAGTATTTCTGTGCCCTGCCTGAACTCTGATCTAAATGAGGAAACATTTCCCGTGAATACTTATATACGTTTGTGGACATAGAGCCTCGTTAAGTATTGTGGCTGACAGTTTAGACGTTTGTCATCATTTTGATTCCATTTTTTATAGCTTTTTTTCTAGGTCTCCTTCATTCACGAGAACTGTTGGTGTTATTATGCATGCTACTTTAACTTATTTTAGAAATGAGTTCTTGTAGCACAAGGTTTCTCAGTTTTTTGTTTGTGTGGGTAGCATTAAGCACTGAAAGCATACTTTCCGTAGTAAAAAATGTCAGATTTTTGTCATATTCCAACTAATAATGCTAAAGGTATTTGCAATGAGTTTTTGAAATTATAATGACAAAAAAATACATTGATTACTGTACAGAATATGACAGTATACCTGCTTATCCCATGATATACAACACATTTCTGAGGTGTGCTGTTTGAAAAAGTCTGATAACTGTAGAATCCTTGCATAAATTAAGCCACAGCTGTGATTTTATTGACCACTGCTTAAGTTCTTTTATGACTTCAGACTTTTTCTCACTTCATCAGACAATGTACCTGCTTGAAGTCTTGGTGTCATCTGCAAAGAAGCAGACATGTTCATAAAGGTACCGAGATGTGCAATTACAAGCATACATTAGACTGAAGTATACCCATCACCGAATGGTGAAGTAGTTCACAACTTATGCTTCCTCCTTCAACTCAAACTCAGCTTATTATTGTCTGTTTATTTCATATTTATTAATAGTCTCTTATCTAGAAGTCACTTTGTTGTCCATCTACAAACTGAGTTGCTTGCCTAATGGTCTCCTTTCTCAAAGAGTTTTGAAAGCTTTGCATATCCACAGGTAGGTCAAATCACCTTTCTGTTCTTCCTTTTCTAAGTCGGAGGTTATCTTGGCATAGAATTGTAGATATGGAAATTCTTGCTGTCTTGTAACCTATAATGCTTTGGAGTGTGAATATTCGGCAGTGTGTATCTTCAGCATTGCATTCATGTTTTATTCTCATTATTGATGTTATATTGATAGACTATAGCTAGCCATCCTTTATTTTGTTCTTGTGTCATGCAATATGATCATATTTATGTATACTATGGCACCTAGACAGGTACTACTTAACTGTTATTATTATGTGGCTCTCACAGTTAGATTATGATTTTATACTTAGAAAACCCTCTCCTCACAATTATCACTTTCAACACTGTGGCAAGTCTCTCATCTGTGTGCAATGCCTTCATGTTAACTGCCAGGGTCTGTGTTAGAGGATCGAAGACACATTCTTTCGAATGTGTCTTGGTTGAACTGAAAAGGCTGAAAATGCAAAATACTAAAGCGGCTGTTAAGCAAATTCTTTCCCTGGGAAAGAACTCGCTTGGCCGCTTCAGTACTTTGCTGTTTTCAGCACTGTAGTGCAGTCTCGGAGTTGGTATATTTAAGTAGGGGGCGCGTGGGGGGCATAGCCCCCCAAATCGGGTGGTGTGGGGGGCACAGCTCCCCACTTAATGTACTGTTTGAAATTCAGTGTATTTATTTATTTTTTTTGGGACAGCGCTTTTTTTTTCCCTTGTAAAAAAATCGCTGTTCTGACACTTCGACATTGTAAGCTTTCGCTTACATAGGGTTGATCAATCACCGTTCGCTTTCACTATTCGCTTTTTTAAGCATTCGGTGATTTAATATAGACCCAACTGCCACAATTATCGGTACACTTCAGTCCGTGATACCTGGCTACAGAAGGAGTGCTCAGTACATCAACAAAGTTGACACCTACATTTTAGTCGTACACTAGTTTAACTAGAAAGACCAAAGCTGACTGCTTGGTAGCTTTCAGTAAAAAAAAGGAGGCATGTGAAGGTCTGGTCTTTGCTTTTTAATGTTTATTTTATTTAGTATGCCTATCTATTTAAATATAATTACTATCTGTGTGTTAGTTTACCCACAGTATGTGTAGTTGTCTATCTGCCTATCTGATCATCTATACATCCAGATTTTAATCCATCTTTCCTCTTCTTTGTATGTCTGTCTTCAGATATGATATTTAGTCCACCTCTGTTTAATAGTCTATATCTGACATTTTATGTCTCTCTCTTTCTTACTCTCTCTCTGTCTTAATATATATATATATATACACACACACACACACACACACACACACACACACACACACACACACACACACACACACACACACACACACACACAGAGATAGGCTGTGGCATGTATTCAGTTATATATTCTCTTGCAAGAGTAAAGCAAAGCAATAATTTAGGAACATCAAGACAACATGGCACTCATCATACCTGTCCACTGTGCAGAATTTCACAGAATATCCAGATTTTTGCCTCATATTGTATTTATTAATTTGACATATGTTAATCAGGTTAGTCCAACTGAACCAAGGGGCCATTTTCAGTGGAGACCCGAGGAGAAAAGCTGCAGACAATAAAGTCATACAGATGATAAAACAAATACATACTGGTCTAATGTGCAAGCATATAACATAAAGATACAAAAATGTAGTTCTCAGCACGGTATTCTGTAATACAAGGAAATTACAATTACAAAAATGTACAATATAAAATAGGCACACTCTGCATTTAAAACATGAGAGATAGCATTTGAATAACTTTTGTGTTTTTAATATAGGAGGGTAAGGAAAATGAAATTACATGACAGAAAAAAAGACAGGAAAGAGGTAATAAATCAAAATAGAGTAGAAGATGGGTAGGTGTGACTGTTGTCATGTAGGTGCTTGACATGGACAGGACCAAAGGTGTGACTGTTGTCATGTAGGTGCTTGACATGGGCAGGACCAAAGGTGTGACTGTTGTCATGTAGGTGCTTGACATGGGCAGGACCAAAGGTGTGACTGCTGTCATGTAGGTGCTTGACATGGACATTTGCAGAGTGTATATTGTTCTGTTCCTCATACAATGTGTGGTTTTCTGGCAAATCACTGAGGATTGAAGTCATATATAATGGCAAGACATCTGAGTTTCAGAGTTTATATCAATGAAAATGCATCATGCAAAACGTGTTATTCTACCAACTTTCCAAGTTTGTTAGTGCAACGTTTAAAATCTGCTTTCGCCATTATTTTTTGCTTGTACAAAACTCTTGAGCAAAGAAGTTGAAAGGTATGGGTCTCACTCAGGAGACGTCTTCCTTTCTACATCTGAAGAGAGTAATTTATTTGGAATGATATCATTTAGAGTGTGATCACTAAAATAATTCTTTCAGTTTGCTATTCTTACATACATTCAGCTGCTACAATAGTGCAAAAATCAATATTAATACCATTCTTATGATAACAGTAATAACAGCTGTTTTACACTTCTGTATTTTTTCCAAAGGTGTGCTGTGATGAGAATGGAATTGAAAATACCATAACAGCAGAAGTGATTACATATAACATTTGTAGATTAGCAGCAAACATAATTCATAAAAAAACTTGACTAGTCTGTTAATGTAATGATGTGTATTATGTAAATACATAACATGGGCTGTGTGTCAATGGTAAACAAAACAGAAATGTCACTCTCTTCTGTAATGGTGAAATAACAGAGACATAGGTGTCAATCAAGGTCTCAAGCATTTACTTTCAAAGTTACACACCAAATACACCAGGAATTTACTTTTATAAGGTTCAGAGCAAGCAACATGCACACAGACCAGGTATAGAGATGAAATAATATCATAAACGTATCCAAGTGGCAGAAAATTATAAATATAAAGTGGACCGACTAAAAAAAAAGAGGTAGTTTCTTATCAGTTGTTAAAAAGGCTACTTTGTTAATCCAGAAGAAGCTGAAAGGAAAATATCCCACAATAGAACATTTAAACATTTCCCAGTAACTTTGGACAAAAAGTTATTTAAAACTCATTCCCTCCATTACCGCTCTTTTGATCGTGTACCTTTAACTCCCAGTGGGTGTGGCTTGAGCATTTAAGAAAATGAAGTCATCACCTTACAATTCTAATAAATACTCATTGACAGAGGTCAAATATCAGTATGCTTCAACATAAAATATACTGATACCATGCATGGTTTTGGAATTAATGCAAATATGAACAAACGATATTTGACACCTAGAGGCGCAGCAGGAGGTAACTGCAGAAACGCCTGGAGGCGTCACTCAGCTGTAATGAATAAAGCAGTAACCCACGACAGAGCATGCTTACCTCTTTTACTGATGGTTCATAGGTTCATAGATTAGTACTAAGCTTACTGCCCTTGCGAGCCATTTTAAGCCTAGTCAATTATCCCTTGTGAGACTCAAACCCTGCACCTTGTGTTTGTAAGGCAAACACCTTAATCATTAGGCCACCCTCCCAACCGCTCCCAATGCTGAGAGTCCTTTCACTGCTTTCATTCTTCACTGATGTACTGTGCATACACATAATACGTTCATCTGCACATTTGCAGAGTACATCAGTACAGCGCTAGGGAGCTGCTGTGGGACACAGCATTCTCATATCGCTTTGCCTCTAAATCTCTGTCTTTTCTTGTGGGACCTATGAGGGGCAGGAAGTGTGGAGTGAGCTTGAGTGCTTACTAGGTCAGACCGATGCTGGTTACTGGGGACGCGCTTTTATGGCATGTTGTGTGGTCACCGATAGCTCTCAACTTTCCTTTTTTCCTAACATATCCATATTCATAGATTGGACTTCTTTCTGTCAGGATATGTTTCACTTACCATGGTTATACTGAGTGGGGTGTCCAGACAATGTGCACATTTTAGAATACTAAATACCTTTTATTGTGTAATTTATAACTAGCTCTGACTTCATTTATTTTCCAATGTATAACTATTTCCATTGCAAGAAATTATAATTTCAAATATCTGCATTCAGACAGGAACCTGGACCATTATTTATAGCCCTCAAATCTTTTAGCCCTTAGTAATAACCCTTGCCTTTTTTATGATGCCACAGTGGATTGCTGTAAACAAAAAAGAAGTTTGACATACTACTACAATTTTAGCAAAGGTAATATCAGAAGATGCTGACATCAAGCAAACTATTTCTGTACAAGCAGTATAACCATAATATGCTGGAAACAGATGCAAGCATGTAATAAACTATGTAGCGAGACTGCCTTTCATCTATGGTGATAACATGTTTTCTTGGAAGGTGACAGTTTGAAACTGACACTGCTTCTGTTTTGTAAACTGTGTATAGAATACAGTAACATTAAATGTATAACTGTTTACCAGTTGCTAGTCCTGTTTCTTTAACAGTTTACATGTGGTGGTGTTCACTTATTGTGGCTTCTTCCTCAGTTGTCTGTTATACACTAGTGTGTTCACTAATTTCATCTCTAACATCTGTGCCATAAATGGCCAGACATAAACCAGCATTATGAAATCCTGTTAGGCCCACCACAGACTGATTTGTATTATGCTGAGTTATATTTTGCTGATAAAAGCTGTTTAGACCACATCTTTGCACAAAGTAACATAAAATCTGCTTTATAATTTTTTCAATATTTTGATAGAGAAATAATAGAAATAAAACAATCGACTTTACAGCAGCTTTTTAAATATCATCATCTCAATATTGCGATGAATTATTGAGAGAAAGTAAAAAATAAAGATGAAGACAACACAGCCTGTTAGTGCATGGCTTGACTCTGTATTCGGGTCCGTTTTGTAAAAGTGATGCATGCTTTCAAAGTGATACAGAGCTCTTCATGATGCTTCCCCATCCTAATGTTACTGTCTGCACTAAACGTCATGCCTTTGCAGTTTTTACTGCAGGAATATCTCTCATCTTCCCATCCTTACATAGAATGGCATTTAGAATGCAGCATGTCAGGTGCATTTTTACAAGAGCTTTAAACTAAAAAATCTAACACTCTTTAAATAAATGTTTATGTCACATGTTAATGTGGACTGCCAGATGAACTAGAATGCTGATCATAGCCCTCTGGGAATTCTCTACCTTATATATAATAATATGATGTAGAGAACCTTTGGCACTCAGAGACATACCCAAGGTGCAACAGTTTGATGCCTCATTCAAAGGACAGTTCCAAAGCTGAATAGCTTTAATAAGCACATTTGTATCTCTGCAAATAACTGTTGTTGCATTGAGACCCACAGCTTTTTAGCTTGCCTTTTACAAAGCGAACATATACCTGTCAGATCATGGTCAGTGAGAGGGAACTTCAGATCCTATGCCACTCATGTTTAGCATCATATCCACAATATTAATAACATGCTATAGGTATTTGTTACAGAAAGTAGCAGCCCTTTGAACCCCCCCCCCCTCCTCTTGCTGTCCCTGTTCTCCTAGCTCTATAATTTGATTATTTGCTGGCATTGCCAGTTGCTACCACTTTGAGCTTCATTTCGCATTAAGGTAGTAATATCCTGATAATATAAAGACATATGAATGTCTGTCAAGAGGAATATCATTGTTTCTCTTTATTTTTGCATTGTCTTTCATTAATTGCAATATTGTTTCTATCATCATTTGGAATTGTAAATGGTTTAATGTTTTTGTTTGGAAATAATTATATAAAGTGATAGATTTTTTTTTTTTTTTTGCTTTGGTTCACCCAAGTGTAAAACTTGCCTGCTGACAGTTGTAAAAAAATTAAAACAATGCTAGTTTTCATGTTTAGAGCTCCAGTTATTACTATTTACTCTGGGATATGAACCACTAGACTATGTATGGTTATATATTTTTTTATTTTTTAACTTACTGAATAATGTACAGTTAAAAAATAATCTCTGGAACCACCCCTCTACAACCCTATCTATACTGCACAAACTGCATGTATCTGCAGAACAGTTCATCTCTGTTCAAATAAATACTAATCTGCTTTGAATGTAGGGCTAACATTCTACATTTATCACTGTTGTCATTGCCTGAGGCAATTCCTGTAAAGATGAAAATAAAAGTGGAGAGACAGCTTTGGCAGTACTTATTGCTGCAGTAAAGGGTTTGAAATGTACATTAAATGAAAAACTCTGTATTAACATATAACACAGAAAACACTGCCACAGTGCTATGAAATATACTGCAAAAGTTACATGAAATGTGATAGCGTAAAATGCATCCGGAAAACTGTAAACATCTGTTTTTGCCATGCATTATTCATGTATTTTTTTTATTTCTACAGTTCTGAATTGGATTCTGTAGTTTCTCTCACCTGAAGCCCCCGGCGTCTTAAAATACTTGGTTCATCCATGCCCTTTTATAAATGACTCCTGAGCGATTCTGTTACTGTTCCATGTTCTACTGAATGGATGTGCTTTTCTGTGTTCTGGATGGAAAAGCCGCACCAGTCTCTGTCTCTGTCTGTCTCTGTCTCTCTCACTCTCTCTCCTTTCTCATTTTCTCTTCCCTTGTCTTGATTGGGCAAAGGAAGGTCAGATGACCAGTCTTCAGACCTGAATGAATAGACAAGCCCTCAATTCACAGACTGACACTTAGTTACAATCACGCACAGAAGATCAATATTTACAGGGATGCAGTACTGGGCTCTTTCAAAATAATCAGGTGTGATTGTTTACACGCACTCGGTCATAAGAGTTATAATATTTGAAAAACAGACCAGCATGCAAATAGGCTTCTGCACAGCAGAAAAAATGTTTTTCTTTTTAGGCTAAGATTTTCCTAAGCAACATTGTTCATTCTCTTGAGAATAAAACAACCAGATGTCATAATATTTGTAGTGGTAACAGGTGATATTGCCTTCAAGAATACATCAATGGCAAAGCTCTGCTATTGTGAAAGTAATTGGATAGTCAGAGTACTCTGATGTGATATTCTGCAACATGAATGCATTTTGGTGCCAAATATAATGGGATATAAATCACAGATATTAATATTACTCTATTAAATGGCAAAAAAAGTCTGCAAGAATGAAAGATAAGGGACTGGGTCCTTCTAGTACCATGAAAAGTATCAATTTGACACCATATGAACAGATGGAGAGGCGAGAGCACAGGCCTTAATATAGCTTTTGTGATGACGTGTATTTGTCTTATTTGTTATTTACTAGGCAGGAGTTGCAGACTACAGTGCAGGTGTCAAAAGAACCGAAAAAGCTTCTTCTGAGTCTTGGCAGGCATTTTCTAATAAAATATCCTCTTCTGTCTCTATCTACCTGCTTCTGTAATGAAGCTATTATGGCACAACGTGTCTTTTGATACCAAAACTTACAAGTCACAAAAACTTTTCAAATTATAGAAAAAAAAACACTGCAGAAACAGACATGGTCATTTTTTCATGATATTTTACCCAACTTTTTGAAAACAAAATATGTTGAGTTTGCATCCTACTAATAAAAGCGTAATGGGGTGCAGTATATGCAGTAAGTTGTTTGTTCATTTTAGTACAACTATACCCTAAATACATTGCCCTTTCCTGGTTATATTTCCTCTATACAAATGATCTGTACGCTGCCAGGTTTGCAAAAGAATGACCTGTTTCTTCCCTTTTGCTCTAGTTCTATGCTATTTTACTTACTGGTTTATATTTGTCAGTTTTCTCACTGCAAAACATATTGAGTTTGAATGAAATCTCATAATATTCTCTTTAGGGAATTGCCTCCCTGGCTGCTTTATCATTCTGCTAAACATAGTCTAAAGGTTTTTACGAAAAAGAAAGCCACACAGCAAGGTGTTTGAAGCCCTTCAATCTTTCTTTCCGGCTCAGGTAACACGCCAATTGGAGATTCACAGTTCTTTTACTATGCATTTCCATTTAAATTTTTTCTTATTTCCCTCTCTGGGGCACTAACACTTTGAGCAATTTGGAAGCCAGAGAAGTTCTGCTGTCTAGAATGAAGAAACTTAATAATGATAGTGATAGCTTTTCAGTTCAGTTTGCTTCTATCAGATTTCTTTTTTTTTTGAGAAAATCTACCATTTTAAAGATGAATAAGAAAGGGGTTATTGCAATATATTTCAAACATGACAAAGAACACAAATCCAGGATTCTTACAGCAAGCAGCAATTCTGAGTACTGCCATTCTAAATAAATGTAACACAAATCATGCTTAAGAGGGTAGGGCATGATAATATTATATTCTAAGGTAACAGATTGTATTCTAGAAAAGAAAAAGCCTTGCCAAAACACACAAAAAAAACATCATTCTGCCCACTACATTCAAACCAATTTGGGTTAGAACAAAAAAAATACATAAGTATAGTTGTATATTATTATTGCACAGAATTACCAAGATAATTTTGCCTGTAACACCTCATCAGATAGGAACAAAGTACTAATGATCTCTGCAGTCTGATTAGTAAAACATGAAAACATGCGGCTGTGGTTCTTGCTGCTAGCCTGTCATTTTACTTTTTTAAACTTAACATTAGCTTTTAAGTTATAGAAATTGCTAGAAAAGTTAACCAGCAGCCTTATGACTGCTATTTTACTGGCAAGAGTGTTGAGTGTAAATATCTCACTTGTGCTTGCTATCAAAGGAGAGCTAAAGGCTCTCAGTACCTGTGGAAGTCCGCTTTCCCCTTAAATTGCAGTAGTTACTCCTGAGTGGTCCACATGATCATAAGATGGCCACCACTCAAAAGTACATTAGGAAGCAAAATTATACGTTAATATTATTATGTGATTTTTTTTACTATACCGGAACATTAAATGCTGTTTGAAATATTCTATAGGATATAGTCACTAAGTTATAAAGGTGTTGGATTTTTGAGAGGAAGATATTTTGAATGTGGACCTAATTGCTCTTTCAGTAACTTGGACTGTCTGAAGCTGTCCTGAGTGTAAGCTTAATTTGTATACCTAGAAAAATCATGCAAGTCTGCAAACACCCCAGTGCGTATACTCATAGACTTCCAGATCTACTCTGAATGTATGGGATTTGCTTTACCATCTCAAATGGAATGAAATGACATGACTTGCCTTCCTATAAGGTTGTTGTTTGTCTTTCGGCCTTTCCTGATTAGGGGTCGCCACATCGGAACTCCAGTCTGCTAATGACTGGCAGTAGATTTTCACGAACGCCAATGTGCCAGCTCAATGTTCAACCTTCAACTAAGGCACACCCATTTACGCATGTCTTTTGAACACCCAACAAACCGCGGGGAGGACATGCAGACTCCACACAGAAGGCACTCCTCACACTCCAGCCGAGAATCAAATGGGAGAACTTCTTGCTGTGAGGCAACAACACTACCGCTGCACCACTGCGGATGATGTAATGATACCCAATAATATGAAAAATGAAAGTGAGAAATTTTGTTTTGTTTATTAATGAAAAGTATCAAAATATGGGTAACGTTTATGATTTAAATGGTCAGAAGTGTATACTTGTCTTCAGCCATGAGGTAGATTACAATTAATAAAGAATTTGGCTTTGGACTCTGGCTTGCTGAATTCTGTCCTTCCCCTTTAGGCATGTAACCATGAAATCAGGAAGAATATCTTTTAATCATAAGCAAAAGCTACAGAAAATCCTGTTAGGAACTAATACAGAGAGGGACTGTCAACTAGTTCAAACAGTTATCCAAAAGTCAGGAAAGCAAGTGAAGGCAAAGAGTTACTCCTTTGGAGCACACACACAGGACAGAGCTAAAACTGTAGAACTAATGCCCGAAAGGGCTCTGAAATTACATTTTATCCTGAAAAAACATGGAGCACACACACAGGACAGAGCTAAAACTGTAGAACTAATGCCCGAAAGGGCTCTGAAATTACATTTTATCCTGAAAAAACATGGAGCACACACACAGGACAGAGCTAAAACTGTAGAACTAATGCCCGAAAGGGCTCTGAAATTACATTTTATTCTGAAAAAACATGGAGCACACACACAGGACAGAGCTAAAACTGTAGAACTAATGCCCGAAAGGGCTCTGAAATTACATTTTATCCTGAAAAAACATGGAGCACACACACAGGACAGAGCTAAAACTGTAGAACTAATGCCTGAAAGGGCTCTGAAATTACATTTTATCCTGAAAAAACATGGAGCACACACACAGGACAGAGCTAAAACTGTAGAACTAATGCCTGAAAGGGCTCTGAAATTACATTTTATCCTGAAAAAACATGGAGCACACACACAGGACAGAGCTAAAACTGTAGAACTAATGCCTGAAAGGGCTCTGAAATTACATTTTATCCTGAAAAAACATGGAGCACACACACAGGACAGAGCTAAAACTGTAGAACTAATGCCTGAAAGGGCTCTGAAATTACATTTTATCCTGAAAAAACATGGAGCACACACACAGGACAGAGCTAAAACTGTAGAACTAATGCCTGAAAGGGCTCTGAAATTACATTTTATCCTGAAAAAACATGGAGCACACACACAGGACAGAGCTAAAACTGTAGAACTAATGCCCGAAAGGGCTCTGAAATTACATTTTATCCTGAAAAAACATGGAGCACACACACAGGACAGAGCTAAAACTGTAGAACTAATGCCCGAAAGGGCTCTGAAATTACATTTTATCCTGAAAAAACATGGAGCACACACACAGGACAGAGCTAAAACTGTAGAACTAATGCCTGAAAGGGCTCTGAAATTACATTTTATCCTGAAAAAAAAAAAAAAAGAAGTAAGGGGTAATATATATTTTATTCAGAAATGGTCATATCTAATTTAAAAACTAAATAGCTTTTGACCATCTTTCTTCATTTTTGAATGTTTTATTTTCAAATTTCCATGTAAATTTAACTGTTTGCATATTTACTTTCAGTAATGCTTTGACTTCATTTCAAGTAAAGAATTTAATTATTCAGTTTCTAATAATTGTTGCTGATGGTTTATTTATTGGTAAGGGTATGTGTATTTTACTAGTTTATCTGTTGGTGCCCGCCTTTTCAAATGACTGTGTGCTCAAAGCTAATTGCTACCATATGAAGATTTAAAACTAACTTATTTTAAGGTCAAGCAATAAGGTGTGTTCTTAATTTGATTAAATGGCGACTGAATTATCAACAAGCATGGAGGCTAAGTATATACAGAAAGAAGGGCTGTATGTCAACTCTCCTCACTGGTTGAAGTTAATGATTGGGTGCCACATGCCTGACATGGCTGAATTCATCCACTTCTTTTCATCATATTCTGTTTTAATGCACTGTTTGATAACAATACCGTCTAGCTTACTAGGTTTGTTAATGACTGCAAACTGTCCTGTTTCCCTCAGTCGTAATTCTTCTCCTGAATGTGGTGGCATAACTTACTCCTGGTGTAAAAACAGTAATTTAGCCTTCAATATAAAAAAAACTTGGCATATTAATTTTTTGAAAAGTTGATTATCTCCCCCATTTGACATATTTAGGGAAAAAAAGAAACACTTAAAATGCATTTTGAAATTAAAAACCTATGTAAAATCGTGGCCAGCCTTAGGCTTAGGCAAACTAGGCAGCCATGTAGGGAATCATTTGTCCAAGGACAGTCTTCCAATGTTTGATTATTCATTTATTGGTTTATCTATCTATTTTCAGTCAATAAACATTGCTGTAATTGTGCCCCTCTTCAAAGAAGCCATGGTTGTGATGACCTATGGGGGGGGGGGGGGGGTGATGACATACCTCTTAGCTCAAGAAATCTTGACAAAGCCAAAAATAATAGGAGAACAAAGGTCCAAAAATAGGGACAGATTTTAAATATTGTTCTAATAAACTTAGAATAACAGGTTTTGCATCAGCATGCATTTTCTTAAGGATAAAACGACTGAAACTCAAATATCTGTCATTATTTACTGACTTCAGTCATCAATAATTTGCCAGAAAAACACATATTTTATGAGGGAAGAAAAAGATGAGTCAAAAATATGGACAGTCTGTGAAAATCTGGACAGCTGAGTGGCCTGGCTGTTGCACACCACTTATTTTCCAGTTTATCTGCTCCACTGTACCCATGAGAACTGAGGCTGTCTGAGTCAATGTCCAGATCATGGATGAGATGGCAAGGAGCAGAAAGCCCACAGATTTTGAACAGTGGAGTGGATGTTATAGCCATATTAGTGTCCAACCTAACACTATCATACTGGGCGACTTCAACTACCACTCCATTAACTGGGAAAACTACTCATGTACCAGTACACTTGCCCAATGTTTCCTGGAATTCGTTAATTCCAATGCCCTGGACCAGCTCATTCTTACCCCCACTAGAGCTAGCAAATCCTTGACCTGGTCATTACTAACATGGGTGACCATTGCTCTACACCAATAGTCAACTCCTCCCTGGTTAGAACTTCTCCAAAGCAAACTCTGGGCTCCTAAAAACAGAGGTGGCTAACTTCAAGGCACCCATGCAAAAGGAGAATAGTTGCATGACCACCAAATCATACACCAACGTACTGTACGGACATGTACACAAATGCATGGATCTTGCCATACCCAATAGAACCAAGATGCTCTTTTCCAAAAAACGAAGCCAATGTGGTGGTCCCCTGCCATAAACAAACTCCACAAAAGAAGGAGGAAACTGATGCAGAATAAGGTGAAGTCTCAAGACTGGAAAAACTCCCTTATCAGCCTCAACAAAATGGTGAGATCCCTCATCAAATCCTCTAAAGCTAGCTATGAAAAAGGAATTGCAGCAGATAGTAAAGACAACCACAAGGACTTCTATAGTTATGTAATGAATCTCCACGGCAATACCCAGATTTGCTCTGAGCTACCTCCTATACATATACCTCCTATATACAGTGCCTCCTATACCAAGCCAACAGATATTGCCAGTATACTGGCTGACAGATTCAGTGCCACCTTTAAGGACCAATCACAATACCAGTAGACTGCCAGGCACCCAGTATTACTGCTGCACAGGTTAAAACAGCACTGTCCAAGGCCAAGAATACAAATTCTATGGGACCTGACAATATCCCTGGCTGTGTTCTACATGAACTACAGAGTGAACTGGCACCTCACCTGTGTGCCCTGTTCAATCACAGCCTCACCTCAGGCTTTGTCTCTACCATATGGTGCACTGCTGCAGTCAACCCTCTCCACAAAGGAGAAGCGACTACAAACCCTGGGAACTATCACCCCATTAGCCCGATAAGTCAGATATGCAAAGCTATGGAACGCATCATCATGGACCTAATAAACAAGGATCTAGGGAATCTCAAAACTCTGGATCCCACACAGTTTGGTTTTGTGAAGGGTAGATCATGCCTGCTCAACTTGGCAACTTCTTTGAGTCAGTCACCAGAGCTGTGGATGAAGGCAAGGTGGTTCATACAGCCTACCTTGATCTGGTCAAGGCCTTTGATACAATTTCCCACTTAGAAATCATAGAAAAACCTCACTAAGCTAGGCATCAACCCCTATATCACTAGATAGGATGCAAACTGGCTCAGAGATAGAACCCACAGTGTGAAAGTAGCTTACTCCAAGTCAGATTGCCGACTAGTCACAAGTGGAGTCCCATGGGGTTCGGTCCTGGGTCCTCTCCTGTTTGGTTTCTACTTCTCTGAAGTCCAGGCCAACACGAAGGGACTCTGTCTGACAAAGCTCGCAGACGATTGAAAGTTGGGAGCTATTATTAACTCCCTAAGTGATGTTGACATCCTACAGAATGGCCTCACTCTGACCAACGACTGGTGTCAAAACCATGGCTCAATGCCAAAAAATGTGTTGTCATCACATTTGGGAAAAACCCAGTTCCCATGTATTACCACATAGATGGTAGTCCACTGAACACAGAAGGCATTATAAGAGATCTGGGAACACAGGTTGATAGCACCCTCTCTTTTGATCACCACATTGCCACTGTGGTCAGAAAGTCCTTCTATGTGGCACATGTCATTACTAAGGGTTTGCATCAAGGAAGAAAGAGCTCATTGTCTCCCTCTACTCTTCCCTCATTAGGCCAATCGTTGTGTACAATGCCCCATTTGGCATGCACCTCACTAGATGCCTGCAACAACTGGAGGGGCTGCAAAAGTACATCACAAAGTGGATCCTAGGCCTTAAATACTTCTCCTATATGGACAGACTCAAAAAACTCCAGCTATTCTCTGTCTCATATTGCCTACTTAGAGTGGATGTCTGCTTGACTTACAAAGCCATGTCTGACCCAGCTCTGTTAGAAATGCTACATCTAAAGAAATCCCAATCCCTTCACACCACATGCTCCAGAGACCTCAACCTCATTACCACAATCAATAGAACATACTGGAGGGACAGGTTCATAACCTAGAGACTGCCCATGCTATGGAATAGACTTCCCATACATGTCAAGCAGAGCACCTAGAAAATTCACCCTGGGGATAACTTCAGTGGCTCAACTCGACAGAGGCACTGGGAACTAAGGTCGGGTGGCACAATGCCAGGGTAATCCTATGGCTAGGATTGTAAAGGCCCCAGTGCCATTAGCCTAGTACACACCTATTAACCTGTGATGAAAAAAATAAACAGTGCAGGTAATAGGTAAGCATTTATTACCCTAGCAGGCAAACAGGCATTGTGAGCAGTTGACAGCTTTGCAAAACTAATGTGTATCTGTGTGAAGTAAGTAGGAGTATTTCAATTTGGCTGGCTAGGTTGTGTGCAACAAACTTGGAATAAATTACTGTGATCATTGTTCCTTTTTTATTTTATTACACTTAGTCATCTGGGGTCTACACTGTCAGCAACGTGACTATAATTGATAAAGTACATGGGCTGACTGTGGCTGAAAATAATTGTCCTTGCTGCCTGCTATCATTTACTTAAGTTAACCAATTCAGTCCTGAGCAGTAGAAGATGAATTAATATCCTTGCTTCCTGAAATCTTTTCAGCCAGGAAAGCACTTGCTTCTTGAGAACTTTTCTCCAAAATCTACTGAAAACACACTTCATAAGATTTGCTATATCTGACAAATAGTGTGAGTTACAAAAAATTATAAAATATGGAAGCTTTTCAGTAGTCAGACTACAGACTGGTGTTAGTGTGAAATGTTTGTCTGTAGATGCTGATTTTACATTGCAGATTTATAAAAGGAAAACGGTATTTATTTGCCAAAACTTACTAGTGTTATGGTCAAAGGATTATGTCTCCAAGTGCATAAGGTAGATACAATATATCAGTGGGAGAGTGTTGACCTGCTTGAGAGCTTTCCAATGATGCATGACAACAGATAGTAACATATTGCTATTTTGTGATATTGTGGACTCTATACAAATTATGCATAAAATACTTGCACAATATTTCACAACATTATTAATCTACAAAACTGTGTGAGTTAGATGGCAAGTATCAGTGGCAACATAGTGTGTTTAATGTCCTGTATAAGATGGTATTGTTTATTCATCTGTAGGTTACACGTCTTTTATGAAATTCATTCAGTTATATGGCAACATAGTGTGTTTAATGTCCTGTGTAAGATGGTATTGTTTATTCATCTGTAGGTTACACGTCTATTATGAAATTCATTCAGTTATATGGCAACATAGTGTGTTTAATGTCCTGTGTAAGATGGTATTGTTTATTCATCTGTAGGTTACACGTCTTTTATGAAATTAATTCAGTTATATGGCAACATAGTGTGTTTAATGTCCTGTATAAGATGGTATTGTTTATTCATCTGTAGGTTACATGTCTTTTATGAAATTAATTCAGTTATATGGCAACATAGTGTGTTTAATGTCCTGTATAAGATGGTATTGTTTATTCATCTGTAGGTTACACATCTTTTATGAAATTAATTCAGTTATATGGCAACATAGTGTGTTTAATGTCCTGTATAAGATGGTATTGTTTATTCATCTGTAGGTTACACGTCTTTTATGAAATGAATTCAGTTATACGGCAACATAGTGTGTTTAATGTCCTGTATAAGATGGTATTGTTTATTCATCTGTAGGTTACACGTCTTTTATGAAATTAATTCAATTATACGGCAACATAGTGTGTTTAATGTCCTGTATAAGATGGTATTGTTTATTCATCTGTAGGTTACACGTCTTTTATGAAATTAATTCAATTATACGGCAACATAGTGTGTTTAATGTCCTGTATAAGATGGTATTGTTTATTCATCTGTAGGTTACACGTCTTTTATGAAATTCATTCAGTTATATGGCAACATAGTGTGTTTAATGTCCTGTGTAAGATGGTATTGTTTATTCATCTGTAGGTTACACGTCTATTATGAAATTCATTCAGTTATATGGCAACATAGTGTGTTTAATGTCCTGTGTAAGATGGTATTGTTTATTCATCTGTAGGTTACACGTCTTTTATGAAATTAATTCAGTTATATGGCAACATAGTGTGTTTAATGTCCTGTATAAGATGGTATTGTTTATTCATCTGTAGGTTACATGTCTTTTATGAAATTAATTCAGTTATATGGCAACATAGTGTGTTTAATGTCCTGTATAAGATGGTATTGTTTATTCATCTGTAGGTTACACATCTTTTATGAAATTAATTCAGTTATATGGCAACATAGTGTGTTTAATGTCCTGTATAAGATGGTATTGTTTATTCATCTGTAGGTTACACGTCTTTTATGAAATGAATTCAGTTATATGGCAACATAGTGTGTTTAATGTCCTGTATAAGATGGTATTGTTTATTCATCTGTAGGTTACACGTCTTTTATGAAATGAATTCAGTTATACGGCAACATAGTGTGTTTAATGTCCTGTATAAGATGGTATTGTTTATTCATCTGTAGGTTACACGTCTTTTATGAAATTAATTCAATTATACGGCAACATAGTGTGTTTAATGTCCTGTATAAGATGGTATTGTTTATTCATCTGTAGGTTACACGTCTTTTATGAAATTAATTCAGTTATATGGCAACATAGTGTGTTTAATGTCCTGTGTAAGATGGTATTGTTTATTCATCTGTAGGTTACACGTCTTTTATGAAATTAATTCAGTTATACGGCAACATAGTGTGTTTAATATCCTGTATAAGATGGTATTGTTTATTCATCTGTAGGTTACACGTCTTTTATGAAATTAATTCAGTTATACGGCAACATAGTGTGTTTAATGTCCTGTATAAAATGGTATTGTTTATTCATCTGTAGGTTACACGTCTTTTATGAAATTAATTCAGTTATATGGCAACATAATGTGTTTAATGTCCTGTATAAGATGGTATTGTTTATTCATCTGTAGGTTACACGTCTTTTATGAAATTAATTCAGTTATATGGCAACATAGTGTGTTTAATGTCCTGTATAAGATGGTATTGTTTATTCATCTGTAGGTTACACGTCTTTTATGAAATTAATTCAGTTATACGGCAACATAGTGTGTTTAATGTCCTGTATAAGATGGTATTGTTTATTCATCTGTAGGTTACACGTCTTTTATGAAATTAATTCAGTTATACGGCAACATAGTGTGTTTAATGTCCTGTATAAGATGGTATTGTTTATTCATCTGTAGGTTACACGTCTTTTATGAAATTAATTCAGTTATACGGCAACATAGTGTGTTTAATGTCCTGTATAAGATGGTATTGTTTATTCATCTGTAGGTTACACGTCTTTTATGAAATTAATTCAGTTATATGGCAACATAGTGTGTTTAATGTCCTGTATAAGATGGTATTGTTTATTCATCTGTAGGTTACACGTCTTTTATGAAATTAATTCAGTTATATGGCAACATAGTGTGTTTAATGTCCTGTATAAGATGGTATTGTTTATTCATCTGTAGGTTACACGTCTTTTATGAAATTAATTCAGTTATATGGCAACATAGTGTGTTTAATGTCCTGTATAAGATGGTATTGTTTATTCATCTGTAGGTTACACGTCTTTTATGAAATTAATTCAGTTATATGACAACATAGTGTGTTTAATGTCCTGTATAAGATGGTATTGTTTATTCATCTGTAGTTTACACGTCTTTTATGAAATTAATTCAGTTATATGGCAACATAGTGTGTTTAATGTCCTGTATAAGATGGTATTGTTTATTCATCTGTAGGTTACATGTCTTTTATGAAATTAATTCAGTTATATGGCAACATAGTGTGTTTAATGTCCTGTATAAGATGGTATTGTTTATTCATCTGTAGGTTACACGTCTTTTATGAAATTAATTCAGTTATACGGCAACATAGTGTGTTTAATGTCCTGTCTAAGATGGTATTGTTTATTCATCTGTAGGTTACACGTCTTTTATGAAATTAATTCAGTTATATGGCAACATAGTGTGTTTAATGTCCTGTATAAGATGGTATTGTTTATTCATCTGTAGGTTACACGTCTTTTATGAAATTAATTCAGTTATACGGCAACATAGTGTGTTTAATGTCCTGTATAAGATGGTATTGTTTATTCATCTGTAGGTTACACGTCTTTTATGAAATTAATTCAGTTATACGGCAACATAGTGTGTTTAATGTCCTGTATAAGATGGTATTGTTTATTCATCTGTAGGTTACACGTCTTTTATGAAATTAATTCAGTTATACGGCAACATAGTGTGTTTAATGTCCTGTATAAGATGGTATTGTTTATTCATCTGTAGGTTACACGTCTTTTATGAAATTAATTCAGTTATTTAAATATAGCTAATAGGTGGGATCTTTGAGTTTTGTTTGACACAGTTCTCCTTTTTTGATCTTAATCAACACTTCATCCCTATGAGTTCTAATACATTCTTCGACCTGTGCATGGATGCACGATAAAGTATCACCCAGCTCTGCTTCTAATGTCGCCATCTTTTCTGTTTTAACACTATCCAGCTTTTCATCCAGAGGAACTTTGCTATAGTCCTCTACTTGTGACTGGGTTCAATGTACTGTCACAAAGTTCTTCCACTGAAATTATCATATTTCATGTCTTCTATGAAGGTATGAACTCTATAACCAACACTTTTGCTGTTGCCACCATGTCTTACTCCTCCCTCAGCAGCATTTGATTGCACATAGGTAAAGTTGAATATAGTTGTATTCATTGCCTAGTAACATGAATACATAAAGTCATCTAATACCTTTGCAGTCAAGGACCTTCACCAATGGTGCTTGAAAGGATGCACCACCAAGCCCCTTAACTATAGCCAACTTTCTCCTTTAGAAATGTTCCTCCATAATAACTGTAAATTTCACAAGAGAAATGCCAGATGTAATATCCCTTTTTACAACTATTTCCCCTTCCACAATAAGAAGCTTGTTATACTATGTTTTCTTGAAGGTCATGTCACAGCCCCCCCCCCCCCAAAAGTCAGCGGGACACATACTAATTAGACTTTTAACTCCATCTTTATTTAAAAACAACTGCAGTAGCATTTGTGAACTGGACATGAAAACTTATGGACAGGATGGTTGCACACTTTATACACTGCATTAATGACCAGATTAGTTTGTCTTACCAATTCTGCTTTCTCATAATTCAGGAAATCGTTATTTCCAAAATGGAATTCATGCATAACAGAAATATCCAGCCATGCTGCCCCCCCCCCCCAAAAGAAAATCTGACATGCCCATGTTCCCAATCCCACAGCTACTTCTCACACACCAGTAATACATATCTGACTCAGGTTAACCACTGAAATGCTGACATATGTTTTCCAGACAGGCATGGCAAACCTCACCCCTGGTAACTAGATAACCAAATGGACTCTGGTAGAGAGTGACCTAGATCCCCCATACCTGCCTCATGTACTAATACTATGTTTCTGTGCACATTCAGACAGATATAAATAACCAGCAGGCTTTCAGATAATCACTGATGGTTTTAATGGTGATGGATCTTCACTTCTGTTTAGTTATATACAAAGCACTCCTGCATTATCAGCTGACCAGACTGTACACATCCTTATCAACTGTTTCCAACTGAAACTTAGACTCTGCTACTAACGCATAAATAAAACTTTTGCTGCTACCATCCTAACAATAACTTCTTAATTTGTGCATACAATCTCCATACCTTGCTGAGCATCTTTGGTCTTTTATGTAAGAGCTCTGATTTTTATTGTTACCGAGATGAAAACATTTACTTGATAATAAAATTTGTTGCTATTTATTATTTTGCTTCCACGGATGTTCCTTTAATTTATCAGTCTTTTAATTTGTAACAAGAATCCCCTTAATACTACAAGATTTATAAAGCTGATAGCCCCAGGAAGAAATGCAATGTGCTGTACCTATAATGAGGAATAATCTACATTATACTTTTAAAGGGTGGATTACTGGGTGAAAATGAAAATATAAGTGTTTCTGATACAAGTTCAATCAGGTCTGATGCACCTCTAAATATGTGGAACAAAAACACTAACTAATATAACAACGTGTGTTAAAAGTGTTTAAGAGTCTATAGTGGTTCCCTCATTAGAATTATTCTCTCTGTTATAATCTTTGTGATGCCACACAGAAGAAGCCAATTTAAAATTTAATGTCTGTACTTTTTCTTCCGTTCTTAATTCAGATTGAATACTTCTGTAAGGTGGATGTAAGTTTTGTAAAATCTGTAACAGAACCTGCACTGTGATATTGCATTTTTAAGACTGACTTCTTAACTGTGACAGGTATTTTTTGCTCTTTATGTAATATGGAAAAATATATTTAAAGCCTGTAGCTTTTTTTTGCTGGACTCTAAGAGATGACTCAAGAAATAATTGATTACTTGCATATAATTGGTGGGTAAGTCACAAAAACTAGAGCGGTCAGGAAGTTCTGAGTTTAGGTTGTAAAAATACCAAGCTGCAATGAACTAACATAGGTATGAGGACTCCAGTTAGTCTTTTTAAACACTATTGTTACTTTATGTCAGGAAAAATGATATAATTACCCACATGTTCCTGTGAAATAAAATATAAACCAGAATAGCTTGAGCAAGAGTGACAGAAATGCAATCAGTTGTACATGGAGATCTTGCTGTTCTTGTTCTGTAACCTGCCTGTACAGTTTGTGAATAACTTGGTGGCTAAGGCTTCTAGTATTTTCTGAGATAGTCATGGCACTTATTTGGCTTGGTTAGACTATGTGTTGTAAGCATTTGGTCTGTATAATTAATTACTTTTCTGCTGCTTGTGCAGATGGATTTACATCTACATATGTAATTTGTATCAATTCTGTCTAACTTGTTTAGTTTGTAAGTACATTGTTTTATTCACATTTAAGATTCTGCAGCTGGTAATCATTTATAAATGATTGATTATTTGAAAAGATAGTATCTAACAACGCATATTGACAAGCTGTTAGTATCTTCCTCAAAGTGGCCAGGCTGCATTGCACAATACCTACTTTCACAGAAATAGTGGTGGCAAAGGGGTCTGGGGTGCTATACCAAAGACTTAGCTTGGTACGTGGTCACTGTGGAGTGCACCTCTGGGTTTGGATATTGAAAGTCTGTAATCAGGGAAGACAGACCATTTTATCTTATACATTTGAAGTCAGGTTGCGGTTGGTGAATGTTTAGCGAATCAGACTTGTGTGTATCTCTTTTTCTTTAACCTGTTGGTGCCAGTAGTGTGATTTGAGAGGAGAGACCTATTTATAGACAGTGGGTTGGATCCAAAAATTGTAACCCCTATCTCTTACATATACAGAATTTCTTTGGTTGGCAATCAAGGGACTCATATCCCATCAGGGCCAGAGCAGTCACCATAATCTTGTTATGAAATATTTGAGAAAATTGCTCTATTCTATCACAAAGAATGAGTGACAAACTAATGGCTTTGTGGTGGAACAGTGCTTACAGACCTCAGAAAAAAACTTTCATCTCAGCCACCTATAACTGCTTACTAACTTTTCATGCTTTACCTCTCAGCAGTTACACTGAAATTAGGTGAGGGATACCTTTCCAAAAGTTATTTTTGTATCCAAAAATACCCCTGATTTTCCTTATGTCTCCTCCAGTGCTGTGGATGGGATCTTAAACTGCTGCCACCACACTCACCATTAAATATTCTGTTTTTAAAATATCCTTTATTTGCCATCTGGATAAGTGAACCTTAGACCTTAGACCTTTTTCATGTATGGCACACACCAAACTGCCAGAGGTAAATACAGCATATATACATATATGTTATATATAGATATAGTTATATACATGCAGGTGGTTGGTGTGACAGAGCAAGAAGGACATGCAGGTGGTTGGTGTGACAGAGCAAGAAGGACATGCAGGTGGTTAGTTTGACAGAGCAAGAAGGACATGCAGGTGGTTCGTGTGACAGAGAAAGATGCAGAGGACAGGAAGAAATGGAAACAGTCGATCTGCTGTGGCAACCCCTAGCGGGAGCAGCCGAAAGAAGAAGAGGAAGATATAGTTATATAGACCAACATGCATATGCACAAAAACACACGCACAATTTAGTGTAATCAGCCACATCGCACACAATGCTCCTTAACTTACAAAATCAATATAATGTTAACAAAAGCAGGACTACTGTTTGCAGCATAAAGAGAGATCTCTGAAGTGAACGACATCTGGAAAGTTAGCTTTCTTGTTAAAAAGAGATGCAGAAACTCTGACTATGTTTAAACACTAGGGGATATGGTTAGAGTGTGGTTTCTCTATGTCGCGTCATTTTGTGTCATTGACAGATCGAACAAAATCCCTTCTCAAGACTTGTCACCAGAATCTCCACTCTCTTTCTTCAGAGGTTGATATTTTAAGCTAAGCTTAGCATATGTCTACATTTTCTCTCATTGTTTTGCTACGCTATGATATCACACACCACATGAAGAAGGTATGCTCAGCTCCTGTGCTACTCATTTTAACTCTCCTTTTCTGATGCTCAGAATTCTTATCTTGATCATAATGTCTAATCCCTAAAATGTGAAAAACGTCTATGTGTCCCTGTGATCACTGCCATCATTGCAAGGAAGTGTGACATGTGGTTGCATAACGGCAAGAGCCCATCCAGGCAACCTGCAGGAAATGAAAAAGGACTGAAACTCCATGAAGAAGGTAGTTGTGTAGAGTACCTAGCTCATTGATTAGGACAAGGGTTCTTTGCAAAATTCCAAGCTGCTGTCACACTGAATGTAGAAAATAAAGGAATTAGGGGCCAGACACTCCTCAAAAATTACTTTTATAAAATCTACTTACAAGGCTGCCTCAAACTATTCACTAATTATAACTCCTATTTAACTACTGAAGGGTTGAGTTTGCAGCTGCCATTAATTTATGATGAGGGGAATACAAGACATGCACCCTAAGCGTCCACCAGCATATCTATCAGCTGCCTATATTTTTTGCAGAATGTCCAGATCTTTGCCTCATATTTTTGGTCTGTTCCTCAAATAGTTTGTGGTTTTATGGCAAATTGTTAAGGACTACAGTCAGTAAACAATGATATTTGAAAAATGCATGCTAACATAATTCTTTTAGTCTAGTAAATTTCTATGTTTATATGAGCAATATTTAAAATTTGTCCCTATGTTTGCATCTTTGTCCCCCCACTATTCTTGTGGAGTTAGACTTACTGCAGATAAGGTACAATAATAAAATATGGGTAGAGTCAGACATACTGCAGATAAGGCACAGTAATAAAATGTGGATGGAGTCAGAAATACTTCATAGGTTCATAGATTAGTAGTAGGCTAACTACCCTTGTGGGCCATTTTAAGCCTAGCCAATTATCCCTTGTGAGACTCAAACCCTGCACCTTGTGCTTGTAAGGCAAACACCTTAACCATTAGGCCACCCTCCCAACCAGACTAGACACAGTAATAAAATATAGTACTGAGGACTCTGTTGTCCTTGCTTTCCCCCAAGTCAGGATGACTCATCAGCTGAGGCTGAACAGACTGCTGTAAATTCTTCTGCACCATTTGGGTTCATGTGGACGTCCCAAATATTAGGAAAGTACAGTTTGATACTTGGTGGAACTTATCCTCATTAGTGTGAGAGACAACATAGACAGACACCACTGCAACACTATATATAAGCCGCTCATGAACAAGCCCACTTCCCATAATTCTGGTGCCCTGTCACATGACACTCAGTGATTACCATTTATACGCTCATTACATAGTATGCTGGAGGAGCCCAAACCACTGCGTTATGGAATTAGCGGTACAGGCATGTTTTCTTTCCCTTCGTTTCCTTGGAAGGAGAATCAAATGTTCCAGATGTCCCTTTCTCTGAGATGGAAAAGGATAATGAGGCCAACACCCCCTCAGCTCCCCCATATCAGATCTTGTTTGGATAGATACTTACAATCATTACGTCCTCTGATAACTGGCCTGTTACTCCTCTGAAATCTTCCTAGAAATTTCTCACCCATTACCTGGAGAAAATAATGAACAATCTTCTGCCAGTCATTTCACAGAATCTTCTTCTTAAAACTGTCACCAGGTTTAGCTAAGGAGTGTTTCTTTTATCCTTTCACCAATATTATGGGATTTGTAGACATGATCTACAGCCTCAATGTTTAATATTGTTTGTGCACTAAAGAAAATTGTTACAAAAAGTGGAAAGAAATGTCCATGTGCCATAGGTTTGTGGAACTGAATCAATAAATGCCAGAGTTCTGCTAAACTGAAATGATTCATTTCCAATGAAGAAATGCCTTACCTGTGTAGAGATATGGAATGAGGGGAAGAAATTTATTGCAGCAAAAATAAGCAAGGCAGCTTAAAGGTTATAACTGAGATGACTGTTGCAGTTTAAATAGTATTTGTAAATAATTGGTTTTCTTGGGCTTATTCTATATACTGCAGAAGTAAACTGACCCCTTGTTGCGTTCATGCATGGCTGAAACTGTTGCATGAACATCTATAGTTATTTGTAGGATTCTCTTTTAGGGCAAGTTCTGTGCAATAATAATGACCATAATAATTATAATGACATAATAATGATAGTTCAGAATGACCATAACATTCTATGGTTATTTGTAGGATTCTCTTTTATGGCAAATCATGTGCCATAATAATAATAATAATACTAATAATAATAACAACAACAACATAATAGTGACACTTCAGATGACCATTCCATAGGCTGAATATTATGCTATCTTTTTCTTTTTTTAGCTCAGCCACTAGAGGCACAATATTTAAAAGTAATGTTTTTAGTTTGCTGTCTTTTCGTATCCTTTTGAGCTTGACCAAAACACATGAAACACATGGTGTGTTGCAGCACCTAGTAGAAATTCAAGACTTGTGGCACTGTGTGGCACATTTGGGTAGAGGGAGGCATGTATGTTTGGGGACATGAAGTCTGCATCCCACTGCATACTGAAAACTGTTTAAAGGTATACTGCAATCATCACTGCCCATTGCTAGCTGCATGGTCTGAGGTGGACTAGTAAGCTACCTCATTTGCCATGATGCTAACATTACTGTGCATGTAGCTGTTAGGCATGTGTTATCTGTCTGTGGCATGATACAAAAATTGTTATGCAAGTAGATCTTATGCATGTATTATCCACATATAGTATCATATGTGCAGCATGATACCAGCACTGCTATGCATGTAAACTCTTATGCATATGTTATGCATGTGTGGCATGACACCAACACTGCTATGCATGTAAGCTCTTATGCATGTGTTATCCATGTGTGGCATGACACCAACACTGCTGTGCATATAAACTCTTATGCATGTGTTATCCATGTGTGGCATGACACCAACACTGCTATGCATGTAAACTCTTATGCATATGTTATGCATGTGTGGCATGACACCAACGCTGCTATGCATGTAAGCTCTTATGCATGTGTTATCCATGTGTGGCATGACACTAACACTGCTTTGCATGCAGCTCTTATGCATGTGTTATCTTGAGAACACATGCATAAGAGCTGCATGCATAGCAGTGCTGGTATCATGCCACAAATGGAAAACCATTACACGAAATTCAAAATGTCGAGATCACTTTGCCAAAATGACATGTTATCGAACACCTGGAACATAACAGTGTCACTCCCGGAAACTAACCACTGGCCCACCATGGTGGACTTTGCTGTTTTCTCCACTACAGTATGATCTTGGATTTGGTATATTTAGTTGGGGAGGGGGGTGTGGGTGGGTTTGATTCACTTTGTTTGTTTTTTATCTGTGTTGGTGGAAAAGTGGTTAGTTTCCCAGAGTAAAATTGCAATGTTCCGGGTGTTCGATAACTTGCCGTTTCAGCAAAGTGATCTCGACGTTTTTAATTTTGCATAAGTGTTTTTATTTGATAATATAAAGCAGATCCAGTATTGAGTTTGAGTCCCTCAGTCACCATTAGTCTACTGTATGACTTTGAATAAGTCACTTAACCAGACAATGCACCCAGGTCAGTCCTGAAAAAACGGGACTTGTGTCCAGTGGGTTAACAACTGACACATGCTTTTATGCTGACATAGTGTTAGTACAAGCAACCACAATGGCACCATGAGAACTAGTCATGGTCTGATGCATGCGTCATGGCTGTATGACTTACTTCAAATTACTGCGGCAGATATTGCTGTCATGATTTTCACATAAGCTTAAACTTCACCCCAGATATTGGATTGAAGAATTTCAGACTGAACCTAGACATACTAAACCATGAAGAGATTTTCTCGGATACAGGTTTGAATGGTTGTAGGTTAGCAATATTCACAATAATGAATCAGTAACATTGTAACACTTGGGTGTAAGTACTAGGAGTTTGGGAGTCAGAGCAAGTACATGTCCAGATTAATGGGTTTAAAGGGTAAAGTTCAAAGGGTGAACAAAAAAAACTACTGCGCAAGTTAAGAGCAACGATGACAACATTTCAGTTTAAGAATATAATAGCTAGACCTGTGTAAACAGAAGATTTAAATAGAGCATTCATGTACAGACATCAGGGGATATAGGAAAACTGGGAATTCTAGCTATAATAATATAACTGGTTTTGAGGACTTTTAGAATTCTGAGCTGAACTGCAAGGTTTATCAGTAGCATAAAGAGATGTGGACAGGAAACTTATGGATAATTTTTACAGCGGTGAAGAATACATTATGAATGTCATTAATTACAACAGGTTATAAGTTTGATTGGATGCACTTTGGCTGAATCATTTGCTTCAAAACTGATTTGTTTGAACATTACAGACAATATGCTAGTTGGTCAAATATTACTGCTGCCTAATTTGTGCAAGTCAGCAACTTTAATTCCAGAGTTGCAGTATGGCTTGGGATCAGCACACAGGTCAGAGCAAGATTTAGGGTTAGTTTTTAGTTAATGTTAAGAGTATGAGGAATGGTCTGCTCTGTATCAGGGCATAGCTGTGTGCTCCTTCCAAGACACACATTAAATTTATTGTATTGTGCATTTTCAATGAATCTGAATTTCCGTAAAGTACTTTTTGAATTTGCTGATTTCTGATTACATGCCCTTGACTATGCTATTTTGAATGCGGTTGTGTTTGATGAGATAACCTATAGCTACCACAGAAAGGGTGCAGTTAACCCAGTGCAGGACAACTAAAATGATACAGCAAATATAGCAATCTGTGTAAATACAAGCACCAGTGTAGTTTGATACTGATATAGTAAATGACAAATGATGTCAGAGGAGACGTTAAAATAGAAAAAAGATAGAAAAAAAGAAAAAAATAATTTTATGTAAAGCATTTTCAGACAAGTGTGTAAATCAGGAAAAATACAGACCTAACCCAGAGCATGTTGTGGTAGGTAACAAGGATATGAAAAGGCATGCATAAACAAGAGACTGGAAGGTGGTGTTCAGGCAAATCTGATAAAAAAGTGACACGGTGAAAGTGCTCATGGAATACAGGACTCTTCAGGACACATACAACTGGAGCTTTGCAGGAAAAAGGGAGTGAGAAAAACGGTTATAATAAAATAGGGTCTTTGTTAGTACTTCAGACAGGTATGGAAGGCAGACTTAGTCATTATCTGGCTCTGTAATGTTGTAAATATTTTTGATGCTTGTGACATATGAGATTTATTAAATAACTTGATAGAAAATGCATATAAATACAGTGGCATGCCTGATGTTAAGGCTTGTGAGAATCATTCAGTTTTACTTTGCCACGCAGTGAGCAAATTAATAAAACTGCACAAGTGCCAGGTTTGATACCAGATTGTGCTGATTTATAGTTTCAGGTATTCATGTACATCAAGGACCTGCTGCAAGCTTCTGTGACCTTGGTAAAGCAAATTTTATATTTATAGATGACAGTCACTGTTAGAGCAATTGGTATTAGTAGAATGATTCTAGGGATTAGCGTGTTTCATTATGTGGCAAAAATATGCATTTAAAATAAATAAAAATTCAAAAATCTCTCAGAAGGAAGGCAAGGGTTATTTCATAAATGGCTTTCCACATGCTATTTCAAAAAAGAAGCAGTACCGACAGAACTTCTATACAACTTCACCGCAGAGTATGCCTAGCTTACGTAGCGTTGCATAAATAGAACATGATGCGAGGGGTGAAGTTTTGGCCCATTTGAGTGCTGTGACAATTAGTTAAGGCACTCCTTACAGTTGACATTTGCTTCAAGCTATAGACTATTTCTCTGATGTTCAGTTATGCTGGTGGGACTTTTTAACATTTCTTTTATACAATTCCAGTATGTGAACAAAAGTATACACTCTTCTTTTCGCAGGCATCCTGTACAATGCCTGTAATGATCATGTGGAAATGCTGGCTTTGGCGTTAGCCACTAAGTGGTACAAGAATTTTTTAACAAATGCACAGCATTCAAGAAGAAAAGACATAAAAGATCCTTTATCAGTGTAACAGTGCCAAGGTTTTGTTCCTTTTGTTTCCCTTGGCTTGTTTGTCATTTAATTTTAATGATTAAGTGCATTCATCTGCAGATGTGACTGTCTGAAACTGACAGAAAACTAAATGAAACCTTCCTTTTAGCAGCTAGTAAACATTGCCTTGATTGTTTAATCTCATTTAGGCCAAACAGTATTTTCAAATATGTTTAGTAATAAATGAAAAGTTGGACTTTGGAGTGAAGGCATGCTGAAACATTCGTATTTAAGCCTACACAATGTTAAGTTCCTCTTTCCATTTCTTAGACTGTAAAATGACAACAAATGAGAAAAAGTGTGTTAGTGTGTGTGTGTGTGTGTGTGTGTGTGTGTGTGTGTGTGTGTGTGTGTGTGTGTGTGTGTGTTAAAGTTTGCATACATGTATGTATCTTTCTGTCTAGGTATATGTCTGCCTGTCTACACATTTCAGGCACACTTCATTCATGACTAAGTGTAGCAATATAGATATAAATGTACTGAGACAACATTTTGCATACTGGACTTTCATTCAAAGTTGATGGACAGCTGCTACTACCCAGGCAAGAAGTTCATTTGGTTACTTCATCAAGCAAATAATTTATTAAATGGATATAGCAACTCAGAAAACTGGTCAGCTCAGAAGTGGAGGCCTCAGTGTGTGGCAGAAGGTACCTCTGTCCAACCCAGATTATCATCCTTTGGATGAGATGTTAAATCAAACTCCCATCTGTCTAAACTGGGGGTAGCTCAAGTGGATTTAAATGATCCCACAGAAAATACTGAAAAGAACAGTGGAGATTTATTTATATCATATCAAAATTCATTGTTTACACATCACATATTTACACATTATGTATTTCATACTCACATTTTTCAACATGGTAACATACAGCAATAATAACACACTATATAGTAGTAAATGCCTAGACAGTAAAATGTCCCTATCAAGTTAGGATTGATCTAAAACTTGTTAAACTGTGTAATATCACTCAGAAATAAGCTTAGAGCAGCTAGCTAGTGCATTGAATAGAGTTATCATATCTTAGCATTATAAAACATCTTGTCCTGAACCCCATAAAGTACCCCAGGAGAACTCTGTTATAAATCAACCCATAATCCTAAACAGCCCACCCTATTACAGGAACGGGCAACATGGATATACAATTTCCAAATGTCACTGTGACCAGCTTGGTAGATTTGGGCATCCTAAGGTTATGTAGCAATTGTCTTATGTTCTCAGACAACAAGTTAACCATTAAAGAAAATACAATATGTGAGAGATGTAAATACACAACTTCCGTGCAGGCAAACCAAGGTTTTCAGGAATACCCACACTACATCCCTCACACACACACCACTCACCACACACACACAGACTGTCTTATGCTGATGCACGTAAAAGAAACCTTCCCGAAACTCAACGACTTCCAAAGCCACCTAGTGGCATCACTGCTCCTATGCAATCGACAAAGCACACGCAAAAAGCAACACCAAACATCTCACATAACCCTACACCTAATGGTCCCACAAGAGCAAAGCCCATAAGGAAAGCATACACTTTACCTAATACTCTTGTCTTTGGGGACTCCATTGTGTGACACACAGATGCCCACTCACCAGGTTATTCAAGGAGAAGATAAAAGTTAGTTGCCTATCTGGAGCCATGATTTGCATTATCATGTACACACTCATGGTTGCCTGTCTGGACCCATGATTTGCAGTATCATGCACACACTCATGTTTGACTGTCTGGAGCCATGATTTGCAGTATCATGTACACACTCATGGTTGCCTGTCTGGACCCATGATTTGCAGCATCATGCACACACCCAAGTTATTGCACCACCCAGGATACCAATGTGATTCTATCATAGTCCATGTGGGTGTAAATGTCCTGAAAAATACCTCACTGCACTATCTGAAAAGAGACATAATGGATCTCTCAGAATATGTGTCACAGATAGGTATTAACCTTCCACTGAGCAACATTCTACCTTCACCATGGATGATGCCTCAGTAAGAACATAAAATGACTAACTTCAATAATCAGCTTAGTTTCTTACTCACTTCAGGGTGATTCAATATCTGTCAGCATGGGACAACATGGTCAACAGACCCCATTGCTTTCCAAGGATGTGCTGCACCTGTTCCCCCCCCCCCGAGGTTTTTAGATATTGACTATAACTTCATCCATCCCCTTAGAGCCTTTTTAGGTAATGCCAAAAAGAGAAAACTACCAACACAGTGAAAAAGTCTACAAGCAACCTTAAGGGGTTACTGCTTAATGTTTGGAGCCTAAACAAAAAGCCATAGAAGGTATTCCAAAAGTGCAAGGCTAGAGTGCCGTCCACACATTTAGACCAACAACAACACAGACTGAAGCCAAAGGTGGCGGTGTCTCAATCTGCGTTAGCAACAAACATATCTCCAGGCTGGTTAAACAGGATGATACCATGAAGCTCATACATGTGCAAGTCACCATAGATAACCCTCACCATATCATGGCTAGCTACCGGTCACCAGTACCCCTAGAGTCTCATAACTCTTACCTAAATCTACTAGAAGTGCTCACCAATCCACTCAAACACCCTAGTCATGGGTGACTTTAACTACCCCTCTATAGACTGCCTTAAACTGACAGGTACAATGCTAACTGGATATTATTAACACAAACATCCTGGAATAGAGACTACATGTTCCAACCAGAGAATCAAACATACTAGATCTGATACTCACCAACTTGGGAGGGTGTTGACCTACCCCTCCACCTCCATGTCAAGTACTCAGTAGTGAAGTCAGATCACAAAAACTGTTTCATCTGAAGTAAAAATCAATCCAGAAAATCCAGCTAAACCAGTAACAGTTATTGACTATTCAACGGCAAACTAAATCATGTTAAGTGACAGTTTGTCAAAAATACAAGGCTCCACCAACCCCAAGACCAAAGCTACAGAGTCCCTCTACAAACATCTGAATGGATGCATAGAGGCTACTGTACCTATCAGAAATAAATCAAAAATAAACACTGAAAATAAACCCCACTAATGGAATCCTCACCTAAACAGGGTATAGAATAAAATAAGTAAACTCATGACCAAAATCAGGAAGAGCAATTCCCTTAAAGAACAGTGATCTCTTATACAAGTAAACAAGAAACTAAGAGTTCTAATTAAGTTCACAGGCTAAGAACAATCCAAAGGCCTTCTTCAGCTATGTCCAGAACCTTAGAAGTAATCATACCTCTCAACCTCTTAGTGCAAGAAATCACGACAAAGCCCTACAAAATGGGGGGGGGGGACAAAGGCCCAAAAATAGGACATACTGTAAATAGTTCTCTTATAAACTTAGGAAGTTGCTGGAGTAACAGGGTTTGTTTAACATACATTTTCTGAAGGATTTGAAGTCTGAAACTCAAACATATGCCATTATTTAGTGACTCCAATCCTCAGATCATCCCGATGATTTGCCAGAAAACCACAAATTCTATGAGAAAAATACCAAAAATATGAGCCGAAAATCTGGACAGTTGAGTGGTATGGAGGTAACGCACAGCAGTGTGCTAAACTGGTGGTGAATGGTACCACCTTCATCAATCAGGGTGACAGAGCAAATCTCCTGGTTGACAAATTCATCTAAAACTGCACTTCCTCAGCTCCACCAGGTGAAATCCTCTCCAACATACTTCTTTTACCTTTCAGCAGGGACCAGGTGCAGCACTCGCTAAAGCCAAGAACATCACCTTCATGTGTCCTGACAACATCCCTGGCTACGTCCTGAACAGTCTAAAACATGACCTATCAGGACCACTTAAGGCACTCTGCAACTACAGCCTTGAAACAGGACCACAACAGTCATTCTCCTCTACAAGGGCAGACTACCAACTGACCTAGTGGAATGACAGAACCATCACTCTAACAAGCCTAAGATGCAAAGCCATGGAATGAATTATCATGTCAGTGATTAATAAGCACATTGGTAACCTACAGACACTGGACCCATCCCAATTTGGCTTTGATAAGGGAAGGTCATTCCTACTTAACATAACAGACTTTATTGAGAGGATCATCAAGGCAATGGATGTGGATAAAACAGTACATACTGCATATCTTGATATGGGTAAGGCATTTGATACAATCATACCTCTCAAATGTCCAGATTTTAGCAGACTGTCCAGATTTCTGCCTCATATTTTTGGTTTGTTTCTTCTAAAATTGTGTTTTTTTGGCAAATCATTGGCAAATCATTCAGGACGAAATCAGAAAATCATGGCAAACATTTGAGTTTCAGACTTCATATCCTTCAGAAAATCCATGCTAATGCAATCTTGTTATTCTATCAACTTTCTAAGTTTGTAAGAGCAATATTTAAAACATGGTCCCATTTTCTGGTCCTTTGTCCCCCCATTATTTGTGGCTTTGTCCAGATTTCTTCCTCTAAGAGGTTGAGAGGTATGGATGCAATACCCCATTCAGTCATTGCTGACAAGCTTTATGAGCTTGGTGTAAATGCTTGCATAATTTGCTGGATTGTCAGCTGGCTTACAGGCAGGTCTCAAGAAGTCAGGATCAGCGAGAACACCTCCACCAAGAGACTGGTCACTAGCAGAGTACCCCAGGGCCCCATGCTGAGCCTGTTCCAGTTTTGAATCTACTTCCCGGGAGTCAGGGCTAATGTTCAAGGCCTCTGGTTCACCAAGTTTGCAAATGGCTATAAATTGGGAGATATTATAAATTCCCCCAGGACAACAACATCTTGCAAGTGGGTTTAACACAGACAAATGACTGGTGCCAAAGCTGGGGCATAAAACTCAATGCCAAAAAAAGCATTATAATGTCCTTTGGGAAACTGTCAACCCAAGTTAAATACTCCATCAATAATACACCCCTAACAGTTGACCCATTAGTAAGGGATCTGGGAACATATGTAGGCGTCAATCTGGCCTTTCACTAACATGTAGCTAAGATAATAAAAAAATAATTCTATGTCTCCTGACTTATAGGTAAGGCTATGGCATCCATTTCCAAGGAAGTTACAGTATGACTGTACTCAGCTCTTATCAGACCTGTCACTGAATACAGTGCCCCCTTTGGAATATACCTAAACAGACACTTGCAAACAGTTGGAACAGCCATAAAGGTTTCTCATCAGGACAATTCAGGGCATGTATACCCTGTCCTACACTGATTGCCTAAAGGCCCTGTCTCTGTATTCAGCCTACTATAGGCTGTTGAGAGGGGATCTTTGCCTGGCTTACAGGACTTCCTCAGACCAAGTCCTTATGGAACTGTTGCACATGTGCAAAACAAACAACACCAGAAACACTAGATCTAGGGAACCAGCTTCAATTGTGACATAAACAGAACATGCTGGAGAGACAGATATATGTCCCAATGGAGCCTTGAACTACAGAATATGATCCCCATCCATGTAAAAGAGTTCTTCCATGACCCTATTCAAAAGAAACCTTGAGAGTTGAATAGGAAATTGTTCATTTTTCTCCTGGTCTGGCCCCCATGTTCCTTAAGGAGAGAGGCCTTCAATAAGAAAAATATTATCCTAACTAATCCTCCCTACAAAACATTAGTTATCTCCCTATTAATAACATGCTTCCCCGTCCCATGATTTGTTATACAATAATTCCTGACACCTACGTTGCCGTACATGCCACAGTCTTTCAGTTTTCTGTTCATGGCTCATTTGTCCCTTTACAGACAATTTGCCCAACATTAACCTCCAAAGAAAATAATTTATTTCTTCCACTTTTTTAAACCTTTTCTGCCTCTATTTTATAAATATCTTCAGTTTTCTCTCTACTGAATGTTCTCAGAGGAAGGTCTCATCTGCCATGGCCAAATTTTCCCTAGTCAGTATATATATATATATATATGTGACCTCAGGTCTCCCCCTGGAAAGATGCAAATAACCTAATGGGACTAACTCAGTCAACAAAAGGATAACAGAACTACTAATAACATTATATATAATCAATATCCTTTTGCTGTACATTTGAATATAATGTAATAAAAAACACATTTCTCTAATTTGGATTTGTGGCAATCAGCTCTGTGGCAATATCACTGCTATATAACCACTTACAATTAAACCAAAAGCTCTGGTTTATTCTTTTATGTAAATGTGGCACAATCATTGAGGCAGTATGGCCCAGCAGAGGTAGGATTTCTAGTGTTACATACATAGTAAGCATTCTATTTATTTTAATTCTTTTTGAATGTGGTTTTTCCTTTCATGCCTGTTGACCATTAGCCCACCTAATTAGCTATTTAATCGCAACCCACCTGATAATTCACATCCCTTAGGGATGACAGTGGGAGAGGAGCATCTATCTGATGGGGGGGGGCTCATCATCATTTAGGCAACCATAAAGGAGTAATGTACCCTTCTCAGAATCCCAGCAATAAGTGAATTTCCATTTAACTGTAATCTCTCACCTGGAGGAACTTGTGATCTGAGTCACCACAGAGGCCACTATACCTTTACTATGCTACTACATACCTATAATGAAGATGATTTTTTTCATGATTCATTGAGACAAACTAAAACCCCCTTGGTCTCTTCATACTTTTATTACCCCTCCTTCAGGGGATCATGACATCTTGTGACCTATGTCACTCCCCCTTCATTCCCCAGGATGAACACAACTATCCTCCATACAAAAGCTCCAACAGGTGCTCAAGCCACTAACTGAAGCCATGATCACTTGGGTCATAGTCAAGACTTTATGCCTTGTGCCAATGAAGTCAGCTTGTTCTATTTGTTTAATTTAATGTCTATATTGGGTATAACACACTGCAGACAATTTTGTCAGTTTAAGTGCAGCATATTTCGAGTGAAATCAAAGTTCACTTACCACTTAAATAGAAAATAACTCTTTTACTTAATACTTTTTTTTTTTAAAACTTGCAGTACCACTCCATCTTCTCCATTTCATTTTTAAAGTTTTTTTTTTTCAATGATCCAGCAGAAAAGACAGCTGGAATTTGAACATAAATATCTTGGCCTTCACTTGGAGGCTCGCCACTGAAATGTCAGCACTGAAAAAAAAAAAAATAAAGACCAAAAACACAGGAGAAGAGTGAATTTAGAAAATCACGCTTCTCCTTTAAACTTCTTTTTGCAGGGTGGAAGCATCCCTGCAAGTGGGCAAGCCCCTCCTGAACTTAGATATATTAAGTCCGAGATCACCATACCTCTGAAAAAAGGGAATATTCCAATAAAAGGCATCTTGGGCTTAGTATATACAAGTCTGATCTTTCAGCCATTCATTTTCTGTATTTTGAGACTCACTCTTGTGGGTCCTGACATTTGAAATGGTTACCCACTTGACTCGTACTGAGAAATTCATGTTACACACTAACAGAACTGTTAATGAAGTCTTTCAGCAATTAACATTTTTTACAGAAAATAAAATCCATTTTCTTCCAAGGCTAGAATGGTATCAGCCACAAATGTATTAGTACTCAGACTCGACTTCGCCCTATACATCACTACATGAAATTCTTCTACAGATAGCACACTACTTTAAACAACTGATAATAAAATATGTAATTTTAGTTTCTAGATCACCATGGGATCAAACATGTTTGCTTCTGCAAAAGTCTAACTGGCTTTCTGTTAAAGGAAGAGCTATTTTCTTTATTTTTCTATTTATGCTAATGAAGCAATGCATGTATCCAGTACTAGCATGGAAGCTTCTTCTTCTTCTACTTTCGGCTTTTCCCGATTAGGGGTCAACACAGCGGATCATCTGTCTGCTCATGATTGGCAGTGGAGTTTTACGGTGTTGAGTTGCCAGCCCAGTGCCCAACCTACCACAGAAGGCAGACACATGCATGCACTCACGCCTTAGGGCCAATTTAGAGTGTCCAATCTACCTACAGCATGTCTTTGGGATGTGGGAGGAAACCGGAGCACCTGGAGGAAATCCATGCAACCACAGGGAGGACATGCAGACTCTGCACAGAAGGCACCCCAGCCGAGGATTGAATCAGAGAACCTCTTGCTGTGAGGTGGCAACGCTAACCGCTGCTCCACCGTGGCCACCCCAATGGGGAATGGGGGGATAAATACCCAAAATCAAGGACAGATTTTAAATTTTGTTCTTCCAGACTTAGAAACTTGCATGAATAACAGATTTGGCATCTGCATTCATTTTCTGAATAATATGAAGTCTGAAATTCAAATGTCTGCTATTATTTACTAACAGCAACCTTTAATGATTTGCTAGAAAAAAGACAAATTTTATGACAAGCAGCCCAAAAAAATATAAGACAGAACTCTGGGCATTCTGCAAAAATCTTGGCCATTGATACGTATGGCAAGTATACATTTCCATTTCTCTGACTTCATACAATATGTCAGCACACACCATGTAAAGATCACCATTAATGTCAGCTTTGCAGTAATGACTGGGTGTGATTGTAGCACCCCTATTGGCAGCCACTACATTATGATGCACAATGAGTTCAGCCACAACATCTGAACACATTATGATGCACAATGAGTTCAGCCGCGACATCTGAACACATTATGACGCACAATGAGTTCAGCCACGACATCTGAACACATTATGATGCACAATGAGTTCAGCCATGACATCTGAACACATTATGATGTACAATGAGTTCAGCCACGACATCTGAACACATTATGATGCACGAGTTCAGCCACAACATGTCCATCTCGTGAATGCATCATTGTTAGCAACACCATTATAACAGTTTCCTAAAGGAAATGATACCTGCTGAAGGAGTTTCTCTAAAGAAAATGCTTGATATTTACCATCCTATGAAGTGATGCTATCCAAACTCCCAGCATCCTCTACTTCTGGCAAGCTATTTTCCCACTGCTCCATTAAACTGGTGGCTTTACCAATTTTAATGGACTTACAGAAAGTGGGCCTTCTGAAAAATAGAAACATTGCCAAGAAGGCATTATTGGACAGTTCAAAACCCATTATTTTAACAACCACAGGCTACCATGAATGATAGCCAATTACATACGGTCAAGTCTTATGAACTTAACATTTTTAGCTGTCTGAAAATCTGTTCAGTTGTAGAATATACTGAGCTGGTCATTCCACTAAAACACAATTTTCCGGTCTTGACTAAACAGTGTGGTGCACCTATAAAATACATCATGTATTTTCAATATTGTAATTGTTTAGTTTGTACAAAGGTACTAGGTTTGCCACAAATTCTGAACAATTGAACACTGATACATAAAATATGTTTTCCAGATTTTTCAAAAGCTTGCTTAACATATGACTTAAGTAGTAGATCCACCACATGAAGTTTAAAGATTTTTTACACAAACTCTGTCAAGAGATGTTTTTTGCAATATCTAATGAACTAGATGTCGTCACACCAAGTGGTCTTCATTGGACAAGACACTGATGTGCATAATACTTTTTTTTGAAAAGGTGTAAAATGTCTGCATTACCTATATGTATTCAAGTATGCAAAACTTCCAAATTGTTGTTTTGAGAGTGTACTTGAATGCCTCCACAATGCAAATGCTGACTTAATTTGCACTGCCAACATGACTACTGTTTTGCTTTCAAAAAAAGTGCGAGTAAACTAGCATTTGAATGTCTACATTACAGTTTCAGCAATTTGCTTCTGAGTGCTCTAGTCCATGTATATGTTAAGAGACAATGACAGCTGTTAAAGTGAAGCACCATTATCTTTCAAACACATCTACACGATCCTCTTATTGTTGTCTATCAAACCACTACTCTGTTCCCAATCCAACTTTCTAATAGCAAGAAAATCCTCCTATGATCTTAGACCAAATGATGATGACCACCTTTTGAGATATCTAGTGGTGAAAAAGATTTTAGTACAGTTGGATGGATGACAGTAGCAGTTTACCTGTGGTGGTCAGACAGGTAATGCACATTAAATGTTACTAAGGTAAAGAACTTTCTTTTGACTTAAAATAAAGTTTGCTGTTTGATCGATTTAAGATAAACTAACAAACGAATAGGTTTCTTCTGTGTTTACAATTGCTTATTATGTTTTATATTATTACTGTTTGATACTAATGGAGCATTTAAATTCATTGTAAATAAACGTGCTGGAATATGTATGAAATATGTAATATCTGATACCCTGAACTACGCTGAGTATATCAGTAAGTGTATTGTTTTTTGCTTTTGGTCTGCAGTTGGGTTGGACTTCACTTCAGGACTAGATTGCTTTTTTTTTCTGTGTTGTTGGTCCAATTTATTTTATAAAGCATGCTCAGTACCGAAGAAATTGTTGAAAGTCTCTTTATTGCAGAGCATACTTACGTGAATGAGGTACTTAGATGCATTATTACGAGGAGTATAAAATATACCAAAAATGTAGAAGCTACAGTAAAGTAAT